>NC_056750.1:472755232-472772707 GCF_019279795.1 Protopterus annectens
GTAATTATTTAGAAACCTTATGTTATTTTGTAGAACTACCAAGTTATTAATCAGTGTTAGATTGATTTCAATTAAATTCTGATTTCCATCTTCTTGTTAGAGTTGAGATATCAGATTTTTTATTATTAAAGGCTTATAAATGTATGAGAGATGGGGGAGGAAATGTAGGAAACCCTTCTGCCATTTTTAATATTCCATTTAAAATTCCATACTTGCTGGGCAAACACTCTCCGAGAAATGTCCTTCAGTCTGCCCATGTCAACTTGAAATGAAATTGATTTTATAATAATTTCTGTGTTTACCTGGGAATAAATTTTAAGATGCAAAAGGTTGGATCTGAAAAGTTAAAAGGATTAAGATTCCAACCAATAGGTAGAAAAGTTAAATTTATTTTGTTATACAGCAGCTCGAAAACAGATGCTAAATTGATATATTTAGGGCTACATCAGATAAATTGTTGCCTGCTGTTGATAGTCCTGCATATACAATAGCCCAGAATACTTGTGAAACTTACACTAGAAAAATGCAGTACCATTGTTGCATATTGATAGAAAATGAGACCCCCCACACACACACACACACACACACACTACATTCACACAAGCATATTTTGAAGTTGGGAAGTTAACCAGAATGATCTCTGTCACTTGACTATGCTGTGGAATCTTAGAGTAACTTCCTCTTCCAGAGACTTCTAAACTCCTTAAGTCAAATGTATGTGTGTGTGTGTGTGTGTGTAGTATTCCTAGTAATTTACACTGATTTGGAAGTTAATTTTATGTTTAATATACTGATATGACTCAATAATTATATATTTTATTATATTCCTAATAACCTATGATTGCATTGATTCAAAAAGATCCACCATAAAGGACCATAGCAGCAATGTAATGATAATCTGTAGGGGACTGTTAATGTGCTTGAGTTGAAGATGTAATGGAATTACTTTTGTTTTTTCTTCCACATAATTTGTATGTCTTGTAATTAAGTATTTTTGGTTTTCTTCCACGTTATTTGCATGTCCTGTAACTCTGCATGTAGTCTGTAACAGATATTAAAAAAAAAAACATTTACTGGATTTTTAACATCCATAGCAAATAAGTGTGTCATTTACAAAGGCAAAAAAAAGTGACATGCTTTCTTTTACACCTCCTCAACAAGAAAATGTCTTCACCTTGATGGAGATTGTTTTCTTGGAAGTGTGCTTTTGGTTTATTCCTTAGTCCAGACTTAAATTCCAGCCACCTATCTACCCCCCAAGTCTCGGTGTTGGTCATGCAATTCATAGAGATTCCTAATTGATTCCTATTTTGGGCATGTCCCAAATTATAGTTTTCCTGGTTGCATTTCTGGGATGTGGTGGTTCAACTTTTCACAGTGGATAAAGAAGTTCAAAAATATCTGGTAACGTGTGGCATCTTGCTAGGCCCTGAAATTCCTGGGTTTGATACTTGATCAAAAATTGATCACTCTCTATTGAAAAACATCCACACCCCTGAGGTGTGTAGGGTGTTGGCAATAGCTGTGCAGCATATACCTAACAGATAGTGCAATTGGTAAAAGGAAAGATAAAGTAGTCGCAGTGTACAATAAATTGTCTGTTTACATTGACTTAATACAATACTTTTAGACACTCTTGCTTTCCTAGCTTAATCTCTTTTGGGTTTTATTTCAAGAGTCTGGGGATATGAGGGATTCCCTCCTCATGGTTGAGGCTGTCATGTCTAATGCACTCTACCAAAGAATCATACAGTTACCCAGGCCAGGTCATCATAGGTTGAATACTTTATTTAGGGTTTCTATTAGAATGATGAAAACATATTTTGTCTAATGCGTTTTCATAGACACCTAAAGAGCGAACAGGCAAAACAGTGAAGCAGCTGTTCAGCGAATTCTTTCCCTGGGAAAGAAGTCACTTGACTGCTTCGTTGCTTTGCTGTGTTCTGCACTGTAGTGTGGTCTCAGAGATTTCCTTATCTGGTATAGCTCCCAAGCATAAATGTGCAAGAGTTACTGACCTTAGGGTTAGGGTGTGGGTTAAGGTAAGTGCATGTGTATGAAAGTGTTTACTTTTTTGGTTTTTGCGTTAGATGTACGGTTGAGTGAAGTGCATATGTGCTTTAAGCTGTTTATTTTTGTTTTGGGGGATAGAATTAGGGTTAAGTGTTTGGCACTGTTTATGTAAATGTGCAACAGTAACTGACCTTTAGGGGTTAGGATGCGGGTTAAGGTAAGTGCATATGTTTTAAAATGTTTACTTTTTTTTTTTCTGTTAGATGTATGGTTGAGTTACGTGCATTATGTGTTTTCATCTGTTTACTTTTTTTGGGGGGTAGAATTAGGGTTAAGGTAGATGTGTATGTGTTTGGAACTGTTTTTTTTTTTGTGGTTGGAACAGTGATTTCTTTCCTGAGGTGTCGACAATTTCAGCTTTCGCTGAAATAGGGTCGATGAAACATCTTTTGCTGTTTTAAGCATTCAATGTTTTAATATAGACCCAATATCCTTCATTCGGATTATATGAGCACCACTGGTATTGCCCCTTTTTTGTTTGTAAATAGTTTTTAATGAGCTTCAAGAATAGTTGGATTTTCCTCCTCCTGACGATGCATTTTAGCTAGATATATGTTTTACATGATTTCTAGTTAATGTAATATCCTAACTGTAATTGTATTAATGATGATGCCTATTTGATGTGTGAATTCAACTGATTTTCATTGCACATTTAATTAATATATTTGTTTATTTGACATAAAATCATTAAATAAATATATACAAAAAAGACAATTGGGCTGGATTCATGAATGCCTACACTAAGTGTACACTGTTCTGAGTGAAAAGACAACACAAGCATAACTCTTACTTACTTCCTCCTAATTTTATTTTTCATACTGAGTTTTCTTGCAGCCTTAAATATTGAGGGGGATTCATACAAGTTACCACAAAGGGCAGACTATGTGTACACTTAGTGTAATCTTTGAGTAAATAGAAGCACAAAAATGTGTTAGGGATGTTCTTGAATACAGAACGTGTATACTTAGCGTAGGCATTTGTGAATCCAGCCCATGTTTTCCTAATTTTATTGGCTGAATATCCTGACATTGATGCATAGCTGATAACAGTGGCTTTATGGCTTAAATAAACAAAGATGAGTATAATTGACACACCTACTTAACTAACCGTGAAGTGTTACACTTTAATGGCATGTTGTTAGCCAGTAACTGTTGTATAATAAGTAAATTCTTGTTTTTTTCAAATGGTTTGTAAGTATGAACTGAGATCAAGGCCAAATTAGATATGTTAAGGGAAAATGAGATTGAACATTTAACATAAAGATCTGAATGATTTGCATAAACAGAAGACAAATCTCTCCCTGGTATAATCCATGCTGAAATGGTGGAGTTATTTCAAGTAATAAAATACTTACTGTAAAAAAAGTTTGTATTTGAGTCATAGCACTGTTTCTTGTTTGTGTACTTTTCAGGAAATGTTGTGAATATTTATCTAGTATGCCTCTTTTTTAATAAGAAGCGTATGTTTGTATTTTATAGCTTCATAAGATCACAAGTAGTTATTAGATAAGGGGTCAAGGAGACCATTGAGGAGTGTAGCCCAATCAGAGTTGCACAGTATGCCTATGGAGACAGGGAATCGAACCCCAGATTACATAAAGCTGTTCATTAACAGCTCTTTGCCAACTATTTAATTCTTAACTGTCCTTATAAATCCTAAGAAATGGGTATATTATAAACTTAAAAGTAGCCAATTTCTTGCTTAATAAATCAGATGATCTGCATTACACTGGTAGAAATCATCTGACTCTTCATAGTATCCTTATAATGTGCAAACATATAATTAATATTTCTGAAGCTTCTTTTGTATAAAGAAGAAATGTTGATATTTAGCAATAAGATATAAACAGATGCAGGAGGATGACACTAAATATCTAATATATGTGGACATAATGTGACTGACGTAAAGAAAAAAAAATCTGTTGAACATTTTTATATTTAAATTCCATATGAATATACCCCATTCGTCCAGATGTTGCACTCTCCAGTCATTTAGTATATTTTACTGTTCTAGGTTCCTTAATAAATTTGCATGTCTAGAGGCTGATGACTCCAGCAACTGTATTTTTGTCATCAGAAATTTTATCTAAAATTGGCTTGAAGTACTGATCAGTTATCAGCCTCTAAGAAATATAATCCCGATGATAAATCTTGAATAAATTTTGCATACTTTCCAGAAACAGTGTGTACTAGCTCCATATAGTGTGTACTAGCTCCATATACAAAGGAATCTTTAACAAAATAAGCTGTGCATTCTTACCCTTGTATGCATTGAAAACGGGGAAGTATTTTTATGAAATAGAATTGCAACTACTTTGTATTACAATTACAAGTTTATAAAAGTTTCTGGAGTACATCTCTCTTAAGCATGACATCATCACCTCTGTCCCCATCCAAGTTAATTTGTTGTACCATAGAAACTGATATACCTGTATGTTGAGAAAATTTGAAAAGTTGGTTGCACTTAATGTGGTAATTATTCTTATGGCTATTCAAAGAGGGAACTTAACTTGCATAGTCATATAATTGCCTTTATCCAAAACGAACACGCCTACTAATGCAGGGCACACACCCTTTTCCCCTCCCCTTCAAAATGAATCCATGAAAGAATACTAAAAAATTATCATCTTAGGAATGACACCAAGTCATCATCCCAGGGAATAGAGCAGATAATAAGAAATGCAGTACGTTAAGTTCATCTTCAGCATCTTTGCAAGACTGAAAAGTGAACAGTAATCCTTATTGCTAGGAAACTAAAGCTGGATCTTTTAATTCCATATGAAATAATATATATATATATATATATATATATATATATATATATATATATATATATATATTTTTTTTTTTTCTGATTTGACAATTTTTTATTTTTTAATCATTTCTGATAATAAATCGTGATTCTCAGAAAATTACTACCTAGTTAAGAAAAAAAATTCTAATTTTGATAGCTTGTTGTAGAACTGCATTAAAGAAACAAGCTTTGCAATTCCAAATCTGTAGTTCATGCTTAACTGTCCCTACCCCAGGTTTAATTTCTCCAAGTGCTTTAGCTTTCTATTACCACAATGGGAGTGGACCCCATTCCTAAGTCAGGGTACCTTTAAAACTCATGAAATCAGTATTTTTTCAGTCTTTGGTGTTAGCCAAGAGTGCTCTGAGCACCCGCAATGTGCCCATAATTGTCTCCTACTGCAGTTCATGTGGGGTACACGTATTGGTAGCATATTTAAGTACTACTGTCAATTATTTATTAGTCCTGCTAATTCTATTACTACTGTTAGAACTGTCTGAGAAGCTTTCTTCCACATTGCTCTCATTTCTGCTTGCAAATCTTGGTATTTTTTAATCTCTGTACACATGACACCGTAATAACTGCGTGTAACAATTTCAGTAATCAATGCTACTTTTGTTTTATTTTCATAGACCACTTTATCTGGTTTTGTCGCATCTATTTTTGAACTGTTGATGATGGTTCATCCCATGTGATATAAACTTCATCTTTCTCTATAATGCTTTGTGGCTCAAGTTTCTGATGCTTCCCGCTACTTCAATATTGTAATATTTACACAATCCCCAATGCAATAGTCTAGAGACCAGGCATTTGATTTTTCAGTTAAAATAAATTTAATGTCCATAGGAGAAGAAGCAGTCCCCTCAGTTGCTGGTATAATATCCTGCAATATAGCTCAGCTGATTCCATTGATATTTTGTTGCCTAAAACAAACAAAACATATTTGTAATGAACACATTACTGTTTTTTCCTAGGCCTTAAAATTGTTGCATCTTTTTTATAATTGGAAAATCTGCTGGCTTACTGAAAAAGTAAAAATACCTGGAAGCTGAGAAAGCTTTTCCACATTGCATCAACTCATACGTTTCTATGGTGGATATGAACACAACCGTAAACTTTCATGTATTTTCTGCTATCTTCTTTATTCTTAAATTGCACACCATCATATTATTCATTTTTTATTTTTTTGTAAAGATAAACGTGCTCTGCTGTAGACAGTCAACTAGCCTAAACTAGATAATGACAACAATTATTTCTTTTCATTAAGGAAAAGTTCATCATTGCAATGAACAGTAGACATGTTATCCCTCAGTGTTGCCTTTGTCTTCCATTATATCCATCATACTTTTTTCAGCTTACTTTATAATCTTGACAGAACAGGACTATAAAATACCTGCCTGGTGTTGAGAGCGACTCCATATTGAAAGAATAAAGCAACTTTGCTAATCACTCGGCTTGTAACACATTGCTGTCGCGGCTCATTCCCATATTTCAACTCCCCAATTAACTGCAATATCACAACGTTGCTACACATCATCAGATGGTTCCAGAGGATATCACCTCTATTACATGCAGATATGTAGCAGCTAAAATAACCACTTGAGAGGATATCACCTCTATTACATGCAGATATGTAGCAGCTAAAATAACCACTTGAGAGGATATCACCTCTATTACATGCAGATATGTAGCAGCTAAAATAACCACTTGAGAGGATATCACCTCTATTACATGCAGATATGTAGCAGCTAAAATAACTACTTGCCCAAATTTCCTTCTTAACAATTAACTGCAATAACACAAAGTTGTTACTGCCTCAAAGTCTTCATCATGCTGCATTGAACGGCTACACAACATCCAATATTTTAACACTGGAATGCCTTCCTTGGAAACGGCAGCAAGAATGAAAGGAGATGCTAACTTGCAACACCCTATGAGAGATTGATTCTCTTCAACTGCCTCCACTCAAGCTTAGCTTGCCATAACAATGCGTCTTTATGCTCCTTGACTGTGTTCCCTGTGTAATAGATGTTATTCTTCATATTATCTTGCAATGTGCTCACTCACTTGCAGCTTGAAGTTTTAGACAGTTATAAACCAGCCTTCTGAACCTTGTTGATAAAAGCTTTATTTTTATTCATGTAACAACCATAGGACTTGGTCATATAGTAAGATTTTTGTTTTTTACCATTTAGAAATAGGTTAACACAAATGTTTTAGTTAATATCTATGACTCTAAATGGGTTTAGATCACTGAGTGCTTAAAAAAGCGAACGGTGATTAATCGACCCTATGTAAGTGAACGCTTACAATTTAGAACTGTCAGAACAGCGATTTTTTTTCCTAGGGAAAAAAATCACTGTTCCAACAACAACCAAAACAAAAAAAAAAATAGTCATGTGCCCCCCACACCCCCTCCCCCCCACTTAAATATACCAACTCCGAGACCGCAATACAGTGCCAAAAATGGCAAAGTAACGAAGCGGCCAAGTGAATTCTTTCCCTGGGAAAGAATTTGCTTAGAAGCCGTTTCAATATTTTCCTGTTTCAGGCTTTTGAGTTCGACCAAGACGCTTTCAAAAGAATGCGTCTTTGGTCTTCTAATAGGGAACCACTCTAAACTACTTGTAGCAGAAGCAAAGTTTTTTTTTTATATTCCAAATCACAACTTCTTATCAGCCATAATATTGTACATTTGAAAAAACTGTAAGTTTCTGTAAGGAAACAAAACCAGACCAATATCAGTGCCTGGGGGTATTACTCTGTTGGTAATTCCTTATGCTGGTTAAATCAATATCGGTGCCTGGGTGAATTACTCTAGTACTAGGCTATCTGCCCGAGGGCATCTATAAGCCTAGCCAGAATGTGTTGGCTTTCACCGCCCCCGTAGATTAGTTCCCTTTGCCTCTGTCCAGCAGAGCCATTAGTTCCCTATGCCTCTGTCCAGCAGACCCACTGCAGTGATCCCCGGAATAAATTTCTGTTTCCCATCCACTCATCAAGGTTTCTCTTGAAGAGTGTTAGTGAGAGACACTGCCTAATGTAGATTGGAATTATGTTCCAAAGCATGGGGAGTCTCTGGGACAGGAATCTATCCCTCCAGCACGTTCTATTTATCGGTATGGTGAGGTTTAGATCCCTAGACCGTGTGGCTCTCGGGATTTTTTTTTTTTTTTTTGGTGGAGCATGCCCATCAATTCTGGGTTGGACATGGCCTTGTATGTCAGGCAGAGATCACCTCTGAGTAACCGGTATGCAACCGAGTACAGCTAGAGTTTCCTCAGTTGGGCTGCACAGGGCATCTGTTTGAGGCCAGTAATCCTCTTGAAGTACTTCTGTGGTCTTTCCAGCTGTTGCAGGTGTCTTGTAAGGTGCATCCCAAATTGGGCATTGTACTCTATGATGGGTCTGATGAGTAGAGGGGCACAATAACCCCTTTTGTTCTAGATGTGAACCCTTTTGTGATTAGGTGGGCCACATAGAAGGATTTTCTAACCACCTTGGCAATATGATTATCAAAGGAGAGATTACTATCTACTTGGGTCCCCAGATTCCTTATTACATTTCTGTATTTAGGGGACTACCATGTATGTGGTAGTTCACAGTACTTTGTTTTTTACAAAGGGGATGATGACTATGCACTTTTTGGCATTTAGCTTGAGGCCATGATTTTGACACCAGGTTATCCGTCTCAGTGAGACCCTTCTGGAGGTTGTCTGTATCAGCCGGAGAGTCAATTATGGCCCCCAGTTTGCTGTGGTCTGCAAACTTGATCAGCCATAGTTCTCCTGTGCTTGCCTGTACCTCTGAGAAGTAACTGGTTTAGAGTTGGACCTAGAGCCTGCAACTCTCACCGTATGGGTTCTGTCCATGAGTCAACTGGCAACCCATCTTGTGACGTAGGGGTTTATGTTCAGGCTGGTGAGCTTGTCTATAATACCAGAATGGGGAATGGCGTTGAAAGCCTTTGCGAGGTCTAGGTAGGCTGTGTGGACCTCCTTTCCCTCATCTAAAGCCTTGGTAACTGTCTCGAAGTCCACCAGGTTTAGGAGGCATGATCTGCCCTTAACAAAGCCAAACTGGGTAGGGTCCAGTGTTTTGAGGTTCCCAATGACTCTGTTAATGAGTTCCATGATGATACACTCCATAGCCTTGCAGACCAGGCTAGTTAGGCTTATAGACCGATAGTTCCCAGGGTCTGTTGTGGCTCCATCTTTGTGGAGCGGGATAACTGTTACTGTGTGCCACTCTATGGGTATGTAGCCTGTAGAGAGGCTGAGTTTGAACAGTGTATTTAGGTGACGGGTTAGTTCATTTTGGAGCTCGTGTAAGACACAGCCTGGGACACCGTCCGCTCCCATTGAAGCTGTGTTTTTGGCTTTGAATAGGGCTGTTTTAACCCGTGTGTCAGTGATTGCCAGGGCTCTACATTCTTCTGGTATGGTTATGGGCCCTTTTGGGGGTGAGAGGGGGGTGAAGTTTGCACTAAACCTGTCTGCCAGAATGTTGGCAAGATCAGTCGGTTCAGTGTATTTTGTGCCATTCTGCACTAACTCGGAACAGATCTGAGAGTTTCCACTTAGGTTCTTGACATAGCTGAAGAATGCTTTGTGGTGATCTTTGGAGTCCTTGGCAATTTTTCTTTCGAAGCTAGCCTTGGATGATTTTATGAGGGATCATAGTTTCTTGCTGATACTGATTAGGGAAGTCTTTCCTTCTTGGGATTTTACTCTCTTCTGTACTAGTTTCCTCCTCCTATTTCCTTTTCTTGGAAGAGTGAGTCTTGGTTTTGCTTGGAATAGCACAATCCATGCATTCTTGCAGGTGCTCAGCAAGAGAGTGCCTTTGTAAGGGATTCAGCAGCTTCGACAGTGTTGTTCTTTAGCATGGAGACTGTGAACCTTTCAACCTCGGTCTTAAGTAATGTGAAGTTTGCTTTTGAAAAGTTTTTCATGGTGGTTTCCTTGATTGGGAGTGGGGGTAGAATGTGGATATCCAGAGTGATTAGTCTATGATCTGATCTAACCAGTGAGGGGCTGACCTCCGGTGTGGAACACTGGTCGCCCATGTTGGTGATGACCAGGTCCAATATGGTTGTCACCTCTGGTGGGGGTGTTGACCAGTTGATCCAGGCCATTCGAGTTTATAAATTCTAGGAAGCGTTGGGCAAGGGAGTTAGTAATTGAGTAGTTCTCCCAGTTAATGTTTGGGTAATTGAAATCACCCAATATTAGGGTGTTTGGTAGGACCTTCATATTTTCCAGTGTCTCCAGGAACACGGAATGGGGTCCTGGGTCATGGTGAGTGATCAGTAGCAAGCTACAATTTGAATTGCAGTTTTGCCCATTGTTAGTTGCACATTGATGATCTCTGAGGCATTGTGCTGCACCACTAACCTAGAGGTGTGGGTATCCTTGATGAATATGGATACACTTCCTTTTGTTTCAGTCCGGGTTCTGTGGCTGAAAAGTATGGTATGAGTTATAGCCTGGTAGTGCTGGGGAGCTCTCTGGAGCCTTAAACCAGGTTTCTGTTACTGTACAGATATTGATGTTTTCCATACTGAGGAGTGCTTCAAGTGCATGCATTTTGAGGTTTAGACTTCTGGCGTTGAGTAGCATTACCCTCAGTTTTTGGTTACTTGTGCTATTTAAGGTGGTGGGTTTGTCTTTTGAGCCTTGCCTAAAAAAGGCACTATGGGGGTGGCAAAAGCCTTGGCCAGTATTCAAAAGCCTAAGAGTGACAGGTGCAATCCATCTCTTGCGAAGCAACGTGGCTTAGCAAACATGTCATCCCAGGAGGACAGATACTGGTTCCCCTTTGAATGACACCAGAAACTTAGCCAATTGTTGAAATTAATTTTTTCTTTATACTGTGGCATCATTCCTGGTGAGAGCAGGATGCTACTCAGGTTCAGGGTCATACTGGCCTGGGCTACGTAATCCGAGAGCTCTTCCATGTCTCTCTTCATGTAGTCCAGGGAGGTACATCTCAGGTCATTCACACCAGCGTGGACAATGACAGAGTCATATTTGTACTTGTTCTGAAGCGACCCGAGTGCTTGTGTTATGTGGTGAATCCTGGCACCCGACAGGCAGCTAACTGTAACCTTCTTGTCCAGCCTAGTGAGTGGGACATCAGTGTGCCTGACTTATAGAGTCAGCTATTACTAGTGTGTTGGGTATGTTATTTTGCCTTCAGGGCTGTGATTGTGTGGCACACTGATTATGTGAAGTATGTGTTTCATGGTTTGTGTTGTGTAGAGGTTGCTTAGATGTCTGCTTTGGAGGTCTCTGTTGCTTTTGCAGATTTTTATTGAGAGCCTCTGAGTATGTTTTCTTGTATTTGTGTGCTATTTTTTGGTGTTGGTTTAATAAGTCTATGTGAGACTGGTGGTGTATTGCAAGTATTTCTCTTCTCCTCTTGACTGTCAGTTCCAGTCTTGGGTTGAGAGAGCTTTGCCTCCAGTTTGGCTGTATAATTGCACCTCTCCCATATATTAGTGTTTGGTGGTAGGAGGAGATGGTTGTCTGTGTACATAAGACAGTTGTAACATTGCCTCAAAATGCCCAGATTCACCAGTTGGACTGGAGAGTACACCTAAAACTGCCCTTTGGACATTCCTGAAATAGGTAAAGTGAGCTGTTTTACTGATTGGGTGGTAGGAACAAATAGAGAGCCTTGTCCTTCTGGACAGTATAAAGGGGGGGGGTGGGTGGGTCTAGTGCTATGATTAATTAGTGCTTGCTATAAGTTTTGAGCAAGTGCTGGGCTGTGAAATGAATGGTTTTAGTGCTTAAGTTGAAAGTTTGTCTAGTTCCAAGGGAAAAATTGAAGAGTAAACTTCGTGGAGCCGGGAATAGTTTAACCCTAGCTAACCGACGCTGCCTGACACACAAAACCACGCAAATGCGTTTTTTATAGCAGGGAAATGAAAGAGAAATTAGCCCAAAATGGCCAATAAACTACTAACTTCTGGGCTAAAACCACTCCTCCAGGGACAGATAGGCTGCTCAAAGCTCCCCTCTCTCACAGGTGAACAGAGAAACTTCCTTCTATCCCAGTAAGGTATGGGCCCCACAGAAACTTGTAACACAGCCCTGAATTCAGCAGTAACCTGAAAACTGGACTATACTATTTCAGAAAGGTGGGAAACAAGTATATATTTTTTGTTTTTCCTCAGAAAATAAAGCAAATAGAATAAAAAAAAAAAAACACTTTAAATGCACAGAAATGGCTATCGCACTTTAGTGTGTAGCCTACAACAGTTAAACAGATTATTTAAACACAAAAATGACTTAGTTCAAGTGCAGGAAGCAAATAAGTACAATATGTAGCAGAAACAAGCTTTTTAAATCAGAGAAACACTAAAAAAATTGGTGTTTTAGGTGGAATTCATTAAAGACAGCAAGAAAATGCAGAAAAATGATACGTAATCACTCCAAAGTCTCTCTTTTTACTCTCTGCTGCTGTAGAACTCTGCAGGACACCTGGCAGGCACTTGCTGAGCTTAATACAAGTGCAAACAAATGTGCAAATGCAGTTTTATAGCAGGGAAATGAAAGAGATAGAAATTAGCCCAAAATGGCCAATAAAATACTAATGTCTGGGCTACAGCAAACAAGGCGCACAAATTTCAGAAAAAAATGGTTCAAATATTATTTTTTATAACGGAGGTTTATTGCTTTAATCTCGTAGTGAGATTTTAGTTTCCCTTATAGTAAAGCTATCTAGTCCACCTTATAAGCTGACAGTTTTACTTCGCTACCACGAGGTTTCCCGCATGGGTAATCTTATTAAGGTTAGCTGAGCAACATGGCTACTTTTCACGATAATTAGTGACCAGTACCATATACTTGGTTTAGCCTTTGGTAACATCACTACATGCCTTACATAGCTTTGCATAAAGGGGAATGTTACTTGTTCATACTGTTCTTTGTGTATCACTGTATATAAGGAAAATCATATACCCATATGGTGTATTGTGTATGTAAGACATCCTCACATTGACTGTAACTACGCTTCTCTTGATGAAGCGTGATACTAGCCACTGCTTTAAAATTGTCTGTTACTTGCAATTAGCGCCGATACAACAATTTTGGTAGTAGAACCTTATGTTCCACAATTGAAAAGGCTACTGATACAGCTTCTTTAGCAAGCCTACAATTGAAAAATCTACTGATACAGCGCTTCTTTAGCAAGCCTACAACCATAACCATAACCATTCAAGGTTTAAACATATGTATCCACAGTAGTTAGGGATGTGTAGTAGGATATTTGTTTAATTTCTGCCTGTCTGTTAATGATAGGTTTTCATTTTCAGTTTTTATACACTGTTTGAAGCTTTTACCTTTCCCACCTGCTAATGACTTGTAAAATATTTTACAGTCATAGTATTGTTAGGTTATGTGAATCTGTGGTCTACAGTCATATTATTGTTAGGTAACGTGAATTTATGTACTTTACACATGTTGCTTACTATTTGCTGTACTTAAAGTCATTGTTTTTCTCCTTTACCTGCTTATATTTCCTTTGATTCTACATCAACACGTACCTAGCTCTCTACTATCAATATTTCCTGCCTTGGACACTTGACTCCTTTTGCCTGAAGACTAAGGACCCTCTCCTACCGGTGGCTACATCACAGTGCCTCCTACCCTTGTTCCCTTATAGTGATAAGGGAAGCAAGAAAGTACGTTATTTTCTTACAGTTTTAGAAGTGTATAGAGCAGGACTAATTAGTTGTAGGTGGTTTAATGTTGCTTCTAAGCCAGGACTGCCCGCAGCCATTTCCTTATAGTTGTACTTTCCCCAAAACATTTCTGAAATAGATTTCATCTATACCCTCTCCTGCCCTCCCTTGACCAGTTTTCCCCCCCTTATAATCGACCTCTGTAATTACTGTCTTTGTCCACTAGGTGGCAGACTTACCCAGCTCTATCAATCCCTCTACCTTATAGCATATTTCTCTCAGAATTTCCTTGTCCAATACTTTGCTTCTCTTCAGTTCAATAAGTTGTATTACTATATTAACACCTTCCTCCTACCATCCCTCCCACCACTCAGCATACCTCTCTTTGTACCTACATTACTTACCTTTTTTCAAAGTACTTTTCTCTGATTGTTCCTCATATGCTTCTTCCTTCTCTTGTCTCAACCCGCTCCGATGTTCTTCATTCCACATTGCTGCAGTCCTAACTATTGGGGTAGTCCGCTGTCCAGTCGGCCCGAATACCAAAGTATATGGCTGACGTCGGTCAGAAGCGCATTAGACCGACGTCAGTACGTCAGGGTACTTGCGCATGACCGACGATCATATCCTCAGTCTTTTTTGCCGCATGGTCCGATGCAGAAGCAATTTTGCGAGTGCAGGTTGGCGTTCTGAAAGTTTCTGAAGCCAGAGTTTCAGACCGAATCAAAGTTGGCTAAGTACCCCGTTGGGGAATATTTTGGTTTTTTCTAAATGGAAAGTGGATACAAGACAAGTGGCCTGCCAGACTACAGCATCTACATATCAACATGAAGGAGATGTTAGCAGTCCAGTTTGCATTAATGGCTTTCAAGGGGTTACTTCTTCCAGGGCAGGTGTTGATTCTAACAGACAACACAACTGTCATGTGGTACATCAACAAACAAGGGGGAACACATTCTTACCCATTGTGCAGGCAAGCAATGATTTTATGGGAGACTGCGCTAAGCTTGCAACTAACTCTTCAGGCAAGGTTTCTGGCGGGAGCACAGAACTCCTTAGCAGATGTGTTAAGCAGACAAATCATGGATCCCCACGAGTGGAAACTGGATCTTCATGTATTTCAAAGTTGACAGTGTCCTGGGGAACTCCAGACATAGATCTGTTCGCTTCTCCACTAAACCACCAGCTGCCAAAGTTTTGCACAAAGAGGTTTCATCACACAGCTTGGAAAGTGGATGCTCTTTCTTTCAGTTGGAAAAATCTTCATGTGTATGCGTTTCCACCTCTGCCTCTTCTTCCAAAGGTGCTTCTAAAGGTCAGACAAGACAAGCCAAGGATGATTTTAATAGCTCCAGATTGGCCTCGGCAGCACTGGTACCCATTACTGAGGAGTCTGGTAAAGAAGCCTCCATGGCCTTTACCCTTGATTCCACATCTGTTGTCTCAGAAGGACGGTCATCTGCTCAATGTCAAGCTTCACTCTCTTCATCTAACAGCCTGGCATATTCTGTTTTGAAAGACAGCAGGTCTCAACTTCCTCAACAAGTTTTAAATGTGATTATGGAAGCCAGAAGACCTAGTACAAGGAAAGTGTACGCAGAAAAATGGAAGAGATTTTATTTTGGACTGCAGCAAAGAATTTGGAGATTTCAGAGCCTAATTTGAGTGTGGCTCTTCAATATCTTACTGAGTTATTGGACAAAGGTTTGTCTTTCTCTTCCATTAAGATTCATGCTGCAGCAATTTCAGCTCACTATGATTGTGACCCACCATTGTTTTCACATCCTTTGTTCAAGCAATTTCTTAGAGGGGCAAAGAATATAAGACCCCCACGTAGAGCTCCTACTCCTGCTTGGGATCTCAATTTTGTGTTGGAGAAACTTACTCTACAACCTTTTGAGCCTGCAGCTACTGCTGAACTGGAAATACTTGTCATGGAAGACTGCTTTTGTTGGCCATTACTTCTGCAAGAAGGGTTTCTGAGTTACAGGCCCTTATGGCGGTTGAGCCTTTTGATTTTTCATAAGGATAGGGTATCATTACGCACTAATCCTTCCTTTATGCCTAAAGTGGTTTCTAGTGTGGCTTTAAACCAAACTATTCATTTGCCTACGTTTTATGCAGATCCCCAAAATAAAGGGGAAAAGATTTTGCACACTTTAGATGTACACAGGCAATTCGTTATTATTTGAGCAGGACTAAGGATTTTAGGCAGTCTCAGCAGTTGTTTGTTTCTTTTGCTTTGAGTTCTCAGGGCAAGCCTGTGTCAAAACAAACTATTTCTAGGTGGATTGGGTTTTGCATTGCATTTTGTTATTCCCATCATGGCAAGGAGATTCAAGCTGGGATTAGGCCTCATTCCACTAGGGCTACTGCCACTTCAACAGCTTTTAAGGGGTGGCAACTAAGGATATTTTGGAGGCAGCTACTTGGAGTTCAGTGCATACTTTCTCTAAGCATTACCACCTTCCTCTCTACTCTAAGTCTAGGGCTGGTTTTGCCACAGCTATTTTGCAAGGCATGTTATCAGCTCCTGCTTCCTTATGATTTGCCAGCCTCCCTTACCTCTGCTTTGGGATTCTACCCAATAGTTAGGACTGCAGCAATGTGGAATGAAGAACATAGTACAGTTTTGTACCTACCATAAATGTAGATGTTCGAGGATCCACATTGCTGCAGTCAATACCCTCCCTCCTTCCCTCTGTGTTTAGGGGTGGTTGTGTAGGTGAGGTTATATTCTGCTAATTTTGTATATTTTGTATATATATATATATATTTTGGTGCAGATATGTTGGGAGTTTTTGGTTTTTGGCCTTATCTTTTCAGGGTCTTCTGACATCTGGGGCAAGAAAAGACTGAGGATATGGCGTCGGTCATGCGCATTAGTACCCTGACGTACTGGCGCCAGTCTAATGCGCCCTGACCGACAGTCATATACTTTGGTATTCGGGCCGACTGGACAGCGGACTACCCCAATAGTTAGGACTGCAGCAATGTGGATCCTCGAACATCTACATTTATGGTAGGTACAAAACTGTACTTTTGCCCTGCAGGCTCACTCTGCTCCCCTGCCCTACCCCCAAATCCCACCCTCCCCCCAGTGGCCCTGACCTTATACTTCTATAACCACACCCTCCTAAACACACAACCAAACAGACAGTGCCACCATCTTAGTAAATTGAACCACACCTACTTTTCACGTAACCAATCTCTACCCCTAATTAATTATAATCTTAACTCAAACTCCTCCTCTCCTCCTAACCCATAACTCTGCTAAACAACCTAATATTTCCTTGCCTATTCTACCATCATGTCTACTAAAACCACCTTAACCCGAACTAAACTACTACTCTGTGCCATACTTGCATCTGTACTAACCTCAACATATCTAATAACCTCCTATGAACACCCAAATACTTCTCTTTCTAACCATCCGAGAAAACAAACACTTTCATATACTCTCACATTCTCCCTTAATAATATCACTATTACATTCACACCTAGATACATACTAGCTAAATACCACAGACTTGCCCACATTAAATACAACAACCTTACAACAAAGAAATCCCATTACCAAATTAGTAACATATATTCTCTCTTACTTTCTCTAAAAAAGCATTCCTTACTGGATGGAGACATACATCCTAATCCTGGCCCACATAATGTTCTATCCACTGGACATCTCACCAAAAATCCCTCTATCCCCCTCATCTCCAACAAACACCCCAACTCTTTCCTCATTGCACATCTCAGTATCCAAAGTGTAAATAACAAAGTTCCCCATCTTCATGCTCTCCTGGATATACACTCTTTTGATATTCTATGTTTAACAGAGATTTGGCTTAAACCTAAAACACATGATAATGAAATTATCCCACCAGGTTATAACATATTTAGACTTGACGAATAAAAGA
>NC_056750.1:472773207-472879622 GCF_019279795.1 Protopterus annectens
CAATTATATGCCGACAATAGACACCCTTGTAAATACATTATTTTGGTTTTAATGTTTGAGGTTTTAGCCAACCTTTTTAAATAATTTGTAAATACTTCACTGTCATAAATAACCCACATTCATGTTTTTTTGTTTTTGGAAATTAATAAAAATATTTACAAAAAAAACCCACTGCAAGTTTGTACTTCTCAGCTTGTAATAAAGTTGGTAGGCATGTAACAGCTAACCAAACAGCTCAAGTATGCAGCTATTCCGCAGAATGCTAGTTAAATCTATGTCAGTACCTGGGGGTATTAATCTGTTGTTAATTCCTTTTGCTAGTTAAATCAGTATCAGTACCTGGGGGTATTATTCTGTTGGTAATTCCTTATGCTAGTTAAGTCAATATCAGTACCTGGGGGTATTACTCTATTGGTAATCCCTTATGCTAGTTAAATCAGTATCAGTACCTGGGGTTATTACTCTATTGGTAATTCCTTATGCTATTTAAATCAATATCCGTACCTGGGGGTATTAATCTATTGGTAATTCCTTATGCTAGTTAAATCAGTATCAGTACCTGGGGGTATTACTCTATTGGTAATTCCTTATGCTAGTTAAATGCTGCCTTTCCCCAGCCTTCTTTGCTGTTAATTGCAATGTGATGATTCACTAAGATACATCTGGTACTAAATCTTTCATGCATCCCTTCTAATTTAATGTATTGGTACATGGGACATGCAGCTCTGTATCTGTGCAGTACTATGCTGCCTGTATTTTTTGTATTCTAATTAATTTAACATTATCTTGATTGTGGTAAATGCAGATGAATGATCCCTCAATGCATTTCTTCTCCTGTTACTGTCAGTCAGTTGTGTGCATCAATCTAGCTATTAATATCACTGCTAGCACTTGTTTTGAATGCACCTGGGTGCTAGGGTACTTTGCATATTCCTTCCACTGCATTATTTTGAGTCTGATGCATTTATGTTCCAATATCCTTAATCTATATTGATATACTTGTATAATGTGTACTCGGATTTTATTATGAATTTGAATACTGCATGTGTTCATTTTAACAATATTTATTCCTGGATGTAAGTAGAAAGAGTATATTTTAGATTATGCCTGTCAAAATAAAACCATACTGTTTGTGTACTTCTGGTCCAGCCATCCACAACCCTTTTTCCCATTTTTGCACATAGGGTTGGGGTGTCACTTCAACAGTGACAATCTTCTAGAGCCAAAGTTCACACTGCAGGTGGCTAGCCTTGCCATGGCTGTCCTTCCATACCATACACCCACACGCACACTCAGACCTATGGAAACGAACACCCAGGTGAAGCCCATGCCATCACAGGGAGGATATGCAGACTCCACACAGAAGGCGCCCCAGCCAAGAATAAAACTGGAAAACCTCTTGCTGTGAGGTGACAGTGCTAGTTCGATTATTTCAATCTGTTGACCACTGCTTTCCAACAATTTGCTTAATAAATCATTAAATATTTTCATTTTTTATTAAAAATAATAAATAATTTTTTTATCTCTCTATCTGTCATTGATCAGATTAGCCAGAGGCTAGTGAACTCTTTTCAGAAAGACCTGAGGTGGTATTTATACTACTGGGGGAAATTTGGGGAGGGCATTGAGGAGCTTCCTCTACTCTTTTCAATAGCTGCTGTGGAATGTTTTACATCCATCTGGGCTAACTCCATCTCAAGCAAATGGGATCTAGGTTTAACTTCTCATCCAAAGGATGAAAAATAAAGTCATCAGCCCCTTGAACTTAATAATACTTAGTTGGTGCTGCTTCACTTTATGGCAGTGGTTGATAAATTCTGATTAAGATTCTTGTTTGTACCCAACAACTACTTCTTTTTCGGTGGTCCTTTTTCATTTCCATTTGACTGGTTTTGTTGAACTTGTACCCTCATAAGTGGATTCCAAAACTGCCCATTTTATTCATGCCATTTAGAACAGATTTATGATCTTGAAGTTAAATGAGGGTACAACTGTGCTTCAGTTAGTATGCAGAATAAAAGACCCCCCCCCATTGTCATGATCTCCCTTCCCCCATAAGAGACAATGGTGGTATTAGACTGGCCACGAATGATAAAATAGCTGACACTAGAACTAAGTATACCACAAAACGACAGACCAGCTCTCTAAGTTGGAACAAAAGTGTTTAATCCGCCAGTGACACCAAAAAGTGCCAAAAACAAAGAGTTCATACAAATTCTTAAAAGACTTTAAAGCGCTTTTCGTTTGTCATCAGATTTTATTTAGTATGTGTTTATACCTTTAAAACCTGTGTGGTTTTCCCACATTTTTTTATTTAAAAGTTTGGCTACTGAGTTTACCTTTTACTTTCTGAGGAAGTTTGTCTGATGACAAACAAAAAGCGCTTTAAAGTCTTTTAAGAATTTGTACGAACTCTTTGTTTTTGGCACTTTTTGGTGTCACTGGCGGATTAAACACTTTTGTTCCAACTTAGAGAGCTGGTCTGTCATTTTGTGGTATACGAATGATAAAATGGCAGGTACGTCAGAAAACATTTAATTTGTACATAATGTTTTGAAGCATTATGTTTTACTGAATGCATTTATGTATAGCAATTCATTTTTGTTAAAGCGTTTACAGTATGAAGTAATCAAGTGGTGTTCGACCTCGTAATATATGTTTACCTAGTTTTTGCCAAGGGTCATCCTGGAAGTCAGAACCATTTGAATTTGTGTTTGGTGGCCTGAAATCATAAGGCTTCAAATGTGTGTGTTTTTAATACCCATTTTTCACTTTGATATTATATTGAAGTGCGTTCTATAGAACATGTGATAATGTTATAAATATTTTTCCTGAAATAGTTATAAACCGCAGTAAATGAAGATGGTATGCATGTTTATCATTAGTTTTTGACTGTGTGTATGTGCCAACTTGCAGACAAACACTGAGAAGGGCCACTAGAAAATTGCAGCCACCAATTTTCCTCGGCTTCTGCAATTTTTATCTTGCCCTCTACACAAAAGTTATATTTTTTAAATAATTTATGATGTATTTATTCTATAGCTATTTGCATGTTTAAGCAAATCTGCTGAAGGATGCTAACAGTGTAACAAAAGTATTACATTACTTGATAGGAAAAGCAAGTGTGAGTCATTTCTCAAGTGATTGATTCTGTGCCTGCTTTCATCATCCAGGCTATGTATCACAGCTTGCTTACACGAAGCCTGTGCTAAAACAGGCAGGTAGAGAGCTTTTCATTGACAAAGAAAATTGAACAATAGGTGTAAGAAAAGGTGAAAATGACCACATTCCTATGGATAAACCACGTGACTACAGTGTTCTGTATGGATAACTAGTTTTCCTGCAATTAAAGGTTTATCCTAAATATTGATTTAAATATAAGACATTTACATTTCTTAGTTGTTTGGAATACTGAATGTTATCAGTTTAAATCTAACTTCATGCTTAGATACTGTTAAAAAAAATACACATTAACGCCTTTATTAGTGACCATTTTTATGAAAGTAGTGATCTTATCACAGGTTCTGGCATTATGATCCTAGTGCTAAATAATTGTGAAAGGAAGGGGGCAGCAGTTCGCTACTCTTTAAATTCATTTTTTCAGCAAAACAGGCACATAATTGGGTTCCATTGTGATCTTTCTGGATGGAGTGCCATTCTGACCGCCTAACCTGTATAGAGAAGTACCCAAGCCCATTACCCTCTAATCTGCATCATGTGCTGCAGCTCGCATTAGTCACATAAGTTATTAGACAAATGCACTGTCTTGCCATACACATGTGCTTTCATTTTGTTGTTGTTGTATCTTCCGGCTTTTCCCAGTTAGGGGTCGCCACAGCGGAACTCCACTTCGCTAATGATTGGCAGCAGATTTTTACGTACCGAGTTGCCAGCCCTGACGTACAACCTTCAACGCAGGTACGCCCATTCACGCATGTCTCCACACAGAAGCTGCTTTAGCTGAGAATCGAACGGGACAACGTCTTGCTGTGAGGCGACAACGCTACCGCAGCACCACCACTGGAGTTCCTTAAATGCTACGCAGCATTTAGTGGGTTTGGGTACTAAACCCAACATTTTCCCCACAATTTTTTTCAAAATATTTCTGCACCTTTTTACAACCTTTTGCACAGTTTTCTAGTGTCCCTGGCTCAGACTGAGTAAAGAGAGCAGTGAACCCTGTGCAGAGGTTGTAGCATGTAATGAGAGAAGAAACTATTCTTTGTCATAATACATTTGCAAATAATTATTTAAAAAAACACCTGACTGTTGTTCTGTCATCATGCCCTTAAAATAAATTAGTCTACTACAGATGGGATCCATCTGAAGCAAATTTAAAATATAAGATACAAAAGCCTTGTAATTTCTAATCAGGCTTACTTTGTCTCCTGAGAGCCAAATTCAAGAATAATCTTCTGTTATTCATTTGTTTTATTGTTATTAATATTTGAGTGCTTTAGAATTTTGTAGACTATACTTAATAAAATGCTGCACGATATGCAGACAAACTGTTCTGCACATATCTTTCTGAATTATGAAGCCATAATCTGTAATAAGTGAACAGAGAGTCCTTTGAATCTGAAAAAAAAAAACTTAAAGTAATTAATTTGAAATTGGTTTAGATAGGTAATGGTTAGTAACAGTCATTGTCCAATAGTCATGTAGAATTTGTGCCATAATTATTGCATGTTGTGCATTTTAATATATTTAGGTGGTTATGAAAGATTACCTGTATTTAATAGATTAGTTTAGATCAGTGGCATTAGTTTCAATATCAGATTTGTACTTGTAAACAGAGGAAGTTACTACAAATCCATAAGGACCACGCTTTCTTTGCTCTGTGTCATGGCCGTACAAGTTGTTATATTCCTGTTTGCTGTTTCTCCTTTCAAACCCCATTTTATCTACCCCTTTAGATTTTATCTCTGTGATACCTGAGTTCTGCTAACTGTAATTCATATCACAATATTTAGTCAAGGGTTCAATGTTTCAGCTCCCCTTAGTCACCAGGTTTGAAGTGGACTCTGAGCAACAGAGAAGCAAGTCAATTCTTCTGTCAGGGCTAGAACCACTTAACTGTCCGTTTCTTGGGTCAGGCGTAAATCCTGTAAATCCTTTTGAAGCCTTCTCACCTGAAGATTTCATATGGCACTTCTGAAGTGAAATGCAAAGTATGCCATTACTGCTGCAGACAACAACTTTCCCACGTTCAACAAGTAGAACAGCTTGAATAGTTTAGAAGCATTCTCCTGGAGAAGAAAATTCTTGCTAGGTTGAATTTGTCAGAATCAGATTGAGCATTGGGAATTGTAGGAATGATAACCTGCAGAATAATGTTTTTGAGGAGGAGCTCATGTAGAACTTTGTAATGTCTGACTGACAATGACCCTGTAGAAGGTTATAGGTGATGTATAATGTCTGCAGTTGAAAATGTCAATATGGTTTGTTAATAGGTTCATAGAAAGTTACTAGCCTAATGGCCCTAGAGTCCTTAATATTTATCTGGAGTTAACCCAGTTGGTGGTTAGGTGAGCGAAGTTTGCAGAGGTAAGGGTCTATGGTAGTTGTTACCAACTTCCTCTGTCCAGGAGGGGCATGGGTGCCACCCCAGGAGTGAATTTCCGGTCACCCATCCATTGATCTAGGTCGTGTTTGAAGAGGGTCAGGGATGGGTTCTGTTTCACGTGAATTGGAAGCTTGTTTCAGAGAAGTAGCAGTCTCTGGGAGATGTCTGTCTCTCCAGTATGACCTGTTCATGTCAGAGGCTATGTTAAGATCCCTAGAGTGAGTGACCCTCTTGCAGTCTGATTTATCAATGTGTAGCATTTCCATCAGGGTCAGGTCAGAGACTGCCCTATAAGCCAGGCACAGGTCACCCCTTAGAGTACAGTGACAGGGCTTTCAGTTTTTCCACATAAGATTTGTTTTGTGTATCCTGTAATTTCTTGATGAGAAACCTCTGTAGTCTGTCCAATACTTACAGGTGGCTGGTGGGGTACATGCAAAAGGGAGCATTGTGCTCTTGTTAGTCTAATGGGGGTAAAATATTATTGAATTATAGCATCCTTAGATCTAGATGTGATGCCTTTACTTATAAGATGTGCCACATAGAAGGATTTCCTTACTACTGTGAATACATGATGGCTCTTGCCGCCCCTATAGTGCCTTTTTTAGGCAAGGTTCAAATGACAAATTCACCACCATAGCAGGAACAGGCAAGCAAAAACTGAGGGTAATGATACTCAATGCTAGAAGTTTAATTCTCAAAATGCACTCCCTCGAGGCACTCCTTAAAATGGAGAACATTGATTTCTGTGCAGTGACTGAAGCCCGGCTCAAGGCTCTAGAGAGCACCCCTGCATTACCAGACTATAACTCATACCACACTTTTTGGTCATCTAATTTGGACCGGAACACCAAAGGCAGAGATGTGTCCATATTCATTAAGGATATCCACACCTCCAGGCTAGTTGTTCAGCATAATGCATCTGAGGTTATCCAAGTGCAACTAACTCTGGGCAAAACTGCAGTCCAAATTGTAGCTTGCTACAGACCCCCCACCATGCCCCAGGATTCCCACTCCTCTTTTCTTGATATACTGGAAAATATTAGGGTTCAACCAAGCACCCTAATAATCGTCGATTTCAACTACCCCACCATTAACTGGGAAAACTACTCATGTACCAACTCCCTCGCTCAACGCTTTCTGGAATTCATAAATTCCAATGCCCTGGATCAACTTTTCCAGACCCCCACCAGGGGCAACAGTATTCTAGACCTAGTCATTACCAACATGAACGACTGGTGTTCCCCACCTGAAGTCATCTGCTCGTTGGTCTAATCCGACCATAAGCTAATCACCCAAGATATCCATATCCCACCCCCACCCCCCATTAAGGAAACCATGGTAAAAAATTTCTCCAAAGCCAATTTCATGCTTCTTATGACAGAAGTGGCGAACTTCATGACACCCATGCAGATGGACAATACAGTTATGACTGCTGAATCCTACACAAATGCACTCTATAAGCACTTACATGAGTGCATGAATCGTGCTATCCCAAACAGAACCAAGACGCTATCCTCCAAAAAAGGAAGCCAATCTGGTGGTCCCCTGCCATAGACAAACTCTACAACAGAAGGAAGAAAATGTTGCAAAAGAGAGTAAAATCCCATAAGTGGAGGAGCTCCCTGGTCAGCCTCAATAAGAAGCCAAAATCTCTTATAAGATCCTCCAAAGCTATCTATGAAAACAAATTTGCCACTGATTCTAGGGACAATCAGAAAGCATTCTATAGCTGTGTCAAGAATCTCAATGGCAACACCCAGATCTGCTCTGAGTTACAGCACAACAGCATGAAAATTACAGAGCCAACTGATATTGCCAACATCCTGGCAGATAGGTTCAGTGCTAACTTTAGCCCCCTCTCACACCCTAAAGGGCCCATATCTATACAGGAAGAATGCAGAGTCCCTGTAATCACAACTATGCAGGTAAAAGCTGTTTCTCTAAAGCCAAAAACACAGCATCCATGGGACTGGACAACATCCTAGGCTGCATTTTACATGAACTTCAGAACGAACTGGCTCCCCACCTAAGCACCATGTTCAATCATAACCTAACGTCAGGCTTTGTGTCCACTGAATGGAGCACAGCAACAGTTATCCCATTCCACAAAGGGGGAGCCACCACTGATCTCGGGAACTATCACCTTATTAGCCTGGTCTGTAAGGCCATGGAACGTATCATCATGGAACTCATAAACAAAGACATTGGTAACCTCCAAACTCTGGACTCCACCCAGTTTGGGTTTGTGAAAGGCAGGTCATGCCTCCTGAACCTGATCAACTTCTTTGAGGCAGTCACAAAGCCGTAGATGAGGGTAAGGTGGTTCACACAGCCTATCTTGACCTCGCTAAGCCTTTCAACACCATCCCCCACTCTGGAATTATAACTAAACTCACTAAACTAAGTATAAATCCCTACCTCACAAGATGGGTTGCCAACTGGCTCACTGACAGAACCCACACTGTAAAAGTTGCAGACTCCAAGTCTGCCAGTGACAAGTGGAGTGTACCACAGGTTTCAGTCCTGGGACCCTTCCTGTTTGGTATCTACTTCTCTGAAGTATAGGCTAACACAGAAGGCCTTTAGCTAATGAAGTTTGCAGATGACTGCAAACTAGGAGCCATAGTTGAGTCCCCATATGATGTGGACATTCTACAGAAGGGCCTCACTGAGACAGATTCCTGGTGTCAGAGCCATGGCCTCAAGGTCAATGCCAAAAAGTGCATTGTCATCCCCTTTGGTAAAAAAAACTCTGTACCTATGAACTACCAAATAGGCGGCAGTCTACTTAATGCCAAATGTGTGATAAGAGACCTTGGGACCCAGGTGGACAGTAGTCTCTCCTTTGATAATCATTTTGCCACAGTAGTCAGGAAATCCTTCTACATGGCACACCTCATCACAAAAGGGTTTTCATCCAGGAAAAAAAAAGAGGTCAGTGTTCCCTTCTACTCGACACTCATTAGACCCATTATAGAGTACAACGCCCCTTTGTAATGTACCTCACAAGACATCTGCTGCAGCTTGAAAGGCCACAGAAGTACCTCACAAAGAGGATTACTGGCCTCAAACAGATGCCCTACACTGACCATCTCAAAAAGCTCCGGCTTTACTCCGTAGCATATCGCCTACTCCGAGGTGATCTTTGCCTAACATATAAAGCTATGTCAAATCCAGAGCTGTTGGACATGCTACACCTAAAGAAATCCCAATCCCTCCAAGCTACACATTCTAGAGACCTAAACCTTGTCACAACAATAAACAGGACACACTGGAGGGATCGATTTCTGTCCCAGAGACTTCTCACACTCTGGAACAAGCTACCCATCTATGTCAAGCAAAGTTCCTCATTAGCACTCTTCAAGAAAAATCTTGATGAGTGGATGGGAAATAGGAAATACACCCTGGGGATCACAGGGGGACAGGAAAAATATGAAATAGGAAAATAACTTTCTTGGGTGATGTAACCCAGGGAACCTTGTTGGCTAGGCTTACTTAGGCCCTTGGGCCGATAACCTAGTACCTACCTATGAACCTGTGATTGCTGTCAACCTGAGTACCCAGATAATATATCACTGGGTCTGCACTTGGGGGGTGCTGTCTGTGATGCAATTAGCAGGGATATCAGCTTTCCCAAAGGGAATATTAATGCATTTTTTTTGCATTTAGCTTTAATCTGTAGCTTGCACACCAATCATTTGCCTACGTTAACCCTGTCTGCAGTACATTAACATCACCGGGGGACTCTGATTGCTTCCAATTTTTAAATGTCAGTGAACTTCATCAGCCACATGCCATCCAATTTTTCTTGCACTTCTGAGAAATGAATTCTAAACAGTAAGTGGCCCAGCATACAACCCTGTGGTATGCCACTGGTGACTGGTCTTTTACTAAAGGTGAATTCACCCACTTTGACAACATGTGTTCTGCTGGTGAGCTATTTCGCTATCCATCTGGTAATGTAGGGGTTAATTTCCAATTGGGAGAGTTTCTCTACATTGCCTGAGTGGGGTATTGTGTCAAATGCCATGGCTAGGTCACAATAGGTGGTATGCACTATCTTTCCCTCATCTAGGACCTTGGTGACTTTTTCGTCAACCATGTTACAGGCATGATCTACATTTAACGAATCCAAACTGGGTTGGGTTCAGAGTTTGGAGATTACCTATTCTTTCCATGGCCTTTCAGATGAGGCTAGTCAAGCTTATGGGCCTATAATTCACAGGGTTGGGTGATGGTCCCGTTTGTGCAGAGGGATTACTGTTGCTATCCTCCATTCCACTGGAACATAGCCAGTTTGCAGGCTGTGGTTAAACAGAGTCAAGTGGGTCTGCTAGGTCATTTTTTTTAAACACCTTTATTGAATTCACTTGTGGCAAAAGTAATCAAATTGTACTAAATTAACATTAACAAACATTATACGTCACATATATACAATATGACATAAGCAGCATTACATACATTATTCAATTCCTGCCCCTTTTTTTAAACAAGAAACATCTTTATGAAACTATCACTTATGACATAAGCAGTCATACATTTTGTGACACCCCACCCCTGGAGCAGTAATCAAGGAGCCACAATCTTCACCACTGGCACCAGTGGGGGGATGTACACTGGGATGATTACAAGTACACACACAGTATTTCCAGATACAGCTCTCTGCATCAAGGGCAATTTCCCTTAAAGGAGTACCGCACCCACAGACTCAAAAAACATGTTTAAAACATCATGACATGATGTTTCCTACACTTTAACAGCACTCTGGGATTATTTACAGGATTTTAAATATTTTTATAAGTAATTCCAGACTCTGACCACCTGGAGGCTGGCATATTGACGTGGTTTGGATAATTCAGGTTGCCATCCAGTATCCCAGAAATCAATGTTTGGCTCAAAAATGTTACATCATGCAGGCCTCCATTTGCCTAAAGTTCCTGTCATTTCATAGATGTTGCATGCGTACAAAGTACTGAGTAAAATAGAACAGTGTAAGTAACATTCCCTGCTGCTGGATGACTACTTAAAACAGAAACAGTGCAAATGCCACAGAACACACTCAAAGTGCTGTTTACTGCTGCCTTTTTTCTAATTTAGTTTAAATGGCACTAATTTGTGAGACAATAAATTCCAGTCCATTTACTTCTCCCCTCCCCCATAACACTTAGCTTCCCTAGGTGTCAAAGTCCTGAGGGTAATTTGACCTGGTAATTCCATTGATTGGCAGATCTCAGCAGGGTGCTTGACTCGTGTAATTTAATCTTTGCTCTAGCATTTCCTTTGTTAGAGGGGACATTTTTTTGCTGCACTATAGCCATGGCCTTACTTGACTGCAATCACATCCATTAAGGTCTTGCACCAAGGAGCTAAAGAATAAAACATTTATACTATTAACCAGTTTAGATCCTTATTAATTTAAGTGCTAAGGTATCACTTCATGCTTCCACCTTGTTAAAAATTGAGATTTACATGTGCAAAGTGTGTTGGTATGCAGTGTTTGTCTTCATATGTTTTTACTCCACTGGTCGGTTTGCAAAAAAAACCTTTTGCAGTGTCCCTGGAGTTGTCTTTGTACATACAAACCACATTGCTATATTTTCCCCTTCCTTTTTCTTGTGTCCAGAAGTCACTTATAACAAAGTAAAATCCCTTACTAAATCTATTTGCCAGCCTCCAGTTCAGTTGGTGCTATGGCTTTAATATACTGGTGTGTTTGCTCATGCCTTCCAAATATCTCCACCATTACATACCAATTTTGCAGTGTAGTAACCACCTGACATGCCCATACACTTTTAGCCATCAATATGCAGCAACTCCTGTTCATGTGAGTATGTGAATTCATTTTCAGACTTAAGGTGTGGAAGCTGCACTGAATAATTCTAGGTGCTTGTTCAGGTTTCACATGGTACTTGTTTAGAGCTACTCTCATGTTAAGCCACTATGAATATGTTGCACTGCCACCTCTGATACCAGGGTAATGTTTTAATCTTTCTATTCCTGCATTGCACACTATTAGTATCTGGTGCAAATACAACAGAGAGGTATGCAAGTGATACACCACCTAAGCATCATTTGCCGTGCAGAATGTACAAGTATGCATACCAAATTTCTGTGTTTCCAAACATTGGTGTTACTACACTACTACTGAATAAAATGAACAGCACTCAGGCTGGGGGAAGGACAAGGGAGCCATGACATCACAGAATGGGTGGGTCTTATTATTTTAGTTAGAATCAGATGACGGCTGTGGTGATGTCACTTTGGGGAAGGAACTGATTAAAAAAAAAAAAAGTACCTGCACTGCCTGGCCTCGATGATGTCAGTAATTGGGCGACTCCAGCAAGCTTTATTCAAACGTGAGAGAATCATTTTGTAAGTGAAACCATCACAGTATGAGAAGGTAGGCTTCTGTTACAGAAGTAAGGGGAATTATAAAAATTGTAAATGTTTTATTGTTGTTGCTTTACAGATTACAATGTAAATAGGGAGGAAAAGGGCCGTGAAGTTTAGGAATACATTAGAGAAACCTGTTGTACTCCTTTGAGAGCACACAGAGAACCACAGTCAGTCTGGAGCTGATTTCTCACTCTTTCTTCAGCTCCCCAGTAAGACTCCCCACTGGCATAGCTGTAGAGTCGAATCATTAGCCAGGATTCCAAGACAAGTCCTCCAACACTCTGTCCAACCAGTGCTTTGTCCCCCTACCCAAATAGCTCACACACACACACACACACACACGCACACACACGCACACACACACACATATGTGCGCACCTGGGAAAGGTCGGCAAAGGTTTACTAGCTATGCCCCCTTCTGCCAAGACTATAAAGTAACTAGTGAACAGCAGAAAGTAAACCAAGAAGAAAACAATGCGGATGACCACCACCCTTCGTTCTGCTGCCAGTTAAGCCTTATTGTTGAAGTAACAATTGCTGTAATATTAGCTCCAAAAATCGAGTAAAGCCAAAATAGCAAGCCAAAGGAATCTCCAGTCAAACTTCTTTAATCCAAACAGCAAAAAAAATGTCAAACACAAGCGCTTTCGCCCGTTGGTAACGGGCTTTTTCAAGTGTAACAATTTCTTTACAGAACAGTGCTTTTATATCTTTTAAACAACCACCATATTGAATAATTGCTTTAAGTTAATTAAATAATTGTGATAAATTACCACACAATTTTTAAAGGTCTCACTAGATTGTATGAAACCATTACCAACACTAAATACATTAAATATCGTTTTAAAATCTTTCACAATAAATGTTGCTTCATGTCATTTCTAAATTAGCAATAAAAAATGAAATTTTAAAATATAAAATGCATTACTAACAACCAATTAAAAATGAGCAGCCAGTTCATATTTAAATGCCCCTCTATTGTACAAGAATGCAATAACTACTAGGTACTCCCAAACATTGGATTTCGAACAATCAAAGAAGTAAAATAAAATAAATATAACTCAAGTTACTATGTGTATCTTACTAAGTGGATGGAACATGCATGCTGTATAAAAATTTTTAATAATTTTGATAATTAAGGAATGAAGTCCAACACAAAAAATATATTAAAAAATGTCTAATATATAATGTGCAAATATGCTAACCATTAAAATCACATGTTGAACTAAAATAAATCGTCCAAAAAATACTGTTTAATTTGTGCTACTCAATTTATAGGACTAAGAGATGATGTTAAAAATCTTGTTATAACATTACTTTTAGCTTTAAGGATACTAGTCAAACTAACCCCTTCATTCAATCCTGGACACTTTGTTGCATTTAATTTCAGCTGCCACATCAATTCTTTGATGTTGAGAGCAGTTTCCCAATCCCCTCCTCTCATATCCCGAGGTACTTTGTCAAGGACAAAGAAACAAATAGACATATTGGCACAATTCAAAGAATGTTTAAAAAAAGCATTTGTTTCTTTCTTTGTTCTAACATCATTTATGTGCTCATATATTCTACGTTTCAGCTCCCTTTCTGTTTTGCCCACATAAAATGATGGGCAATTTTGACAAATCCCTAAATAGACCACACCAGATGAATTGCAAGAAAAGTGGTCTTTAGATGTTACTGTAATATTGTGGGAGGAGATGTACACCTGGTTAGTGTTAATAATAAATGAGCATTGGTGGCATCTACCACATGAAAAGATTCCTTTCCTTTTAACAGTGACATATTCCTGTCCTTTATCTCCACTGCTTGTTTTTTGTTCAAAAATACCCTTCAAATTAATGTTTCTTTTCCTGATAAAAGAAATTTTACTTGGACAAATGTTTGTAAATTCATCTTGCAAAGAAATAGGCCAGAGATTTTTTATAGTATTTTCAATGAAAATTGCATCCTGCGAATATATGTATACAAAATTCCTGCTCGCATTGTGATCTAAAACATCTTGCTTCTTAGGAATTACTGTTTTTGCCCCTAGTAGTGGAGGGAAATACTGGTCCCTTTTTTCCAGAATTTCATTCAATATAGTTTGAAAAAATACAGCAGGATATCCTCTGTTTAAAAATAAAGATCTAAGGAACTCCACTTCTTTTAAGAATAATTCATTAGTACTACACATTCTAGAAGCTCGCACTAATTGTCCCTTAATAATACCTTTTTTAATGCATAGAGGATGCCCACTATCGAAATGCAAGTAAGAATTACAATATGTATCCTTCCAAAAATCTGAGAAGCAAAACCAACATTGTTCAAATTCTTGGTTAACCTTATGTCCAAATAGTGTAAGGTCATATCATTTATTTCATAAGTGAAATGAAGAAAGTCCGTAGATTTGGACAAATAGTCCATAAAGTTAGAAAATTGTTGCCTATAACCTGACCACAGAATACAAATGTCGTCCAGGAATCTCTTGTAAAAACTGATGTACCTTCTCCATTCAGTAGAATGAATAAATTCTACTTCCCATTTGTGTAAAACTATGTTTGTATATGTTAGAAGAGGGGGCACCCATGGCCACCCCACTCTTCTGTCTGAAAAACTCCCCATTAAAAAATATAAAGTTGTTACTTAGAACTATTCTCATAAATTCAAGCTCCCCAGTAAGACTCCCCACTGGCATAGCTGTTGAGTCGAATCATTAGCCAGGATTCCAAGACAAGTCCTCCAACACTCTGTCCATCCAATGCTTTGTGCCCCTACCCAAATAGCTCTCACACACACACACACACACACACACACACACACACACACACACACATGTGCGCACCTGGGAAAGGCCGGCAAAGGTTTACTAGCTATGCCCCCTTCTGCCAAGACTATAAAGTAGTTATCACTGCTACCAGAACCTCTCATCAGCTAGTTAAAAGTCCTTAACAAAGGGTGTCCAATTTTACTGTGTAATATTAATATTAATACAAAAGGTAGCATGACCAAGAGCAAGGCTATTAGGAGTGGCCCATACAGTGTCACCAAATAAATATGCAAGTACTCTCAAAATTTAAATGTCTTCACACAGAGCAGCCACAATGAAAGGTTTAAATATAGTTAATAATAAATAATAAAATAACAAGACCATACTAGATGTATATTCATAGTGATATAGTTTAAAGCCACAGGAAATGTTTAAAATAACCTTGCAGGACAGTCTCAAATAAATAAGGAAAAAATATCTAAACTAAGTTTTACCATTTTCCTTATCTTATTGGGGATCTGCAGAAAGAGTGAGAAACCAGCCCCTGACTGTGGTCTCTGTGTGCTCTTAATGAAAATTGCACTTGATGCAGAGAGCTGCATCCGGAAATGTGTGTGTGTACTTGTAATCCTCCCAGTGTATGTCCCCATGGGTGCCAGTGGGTGAGGATTGAGGCTCCTTGATTACTGGTCCAGTGGTTAGGCATCACATATTTATATAAATGAAAATGAATCACACCTACACAATCATTTTATATAATAAAGCATAATAACACACTCCCAGTTGCAAACATTATACATCACTTATAATCTACCCAATCATTTTCAGTCAAACATTACATAGTTCATTGACATCCTGACTTCTTTTAAACCTCATTCCTCCCCTGTATATATTGTTCCCACAGTTATCATTTTTTTCCTATGTAGTTTCATCTTACTCTTTTCTAAAGATCTCAATTCCTGTCGTTTTAGCTCTGTTACTATATTCACTAGTTCTAATATAGTTGGTTTAGATTTTGATTTCCATTTTCTGTTAATTGCTTTTTCAGCAGCCATCACAATTAGACAATGCAAGGCCTTACTGTGTATAGGCAATTCAGATTCTGTATCATAGCTCAGAAAAATCAACTCCCTCGTCAAACCAATCTGCCCAGCTAGCATCTCTGACGGTGCATCCTGCAGGGAATCCTTTAAGTCCACCAACCCTCTGCCCTCCCAGAAAATGTTCCCAAGTATCTCTTTCTTCCCCGTCACATCTCCAACATTTGCTGTCTACCTGAGAAAAAATTCCCTGGAGTCTGCTTGTGTTATAAAAATGTCTATGTAAACATTTCCAAGCAAAAATCCTGTCTTCTAGATTTTGTTGCATATTTGGGAAACGTACAAATATCCTCCCATTGTTTCTTTGTGAATTGCTTATCCAGTTTCTTTTTCCAGTCATTTCTAACCTCCTCCGATTCTTAGTTATCATGCAATATTTTATATGCTCTATGAAGTATTCCTTTTTTAATGGCAGCTTCTGTTCTAGATTCTACTAAAAACTCTCTAACTTGCAGTCCAAATAAATTCTTAGCCTCTTCCCATTCTAATACCTTTCAATCTCTAGTTATTTGCTTCCAATATCTTGGTTCCTTTGCCATTTTTCACCAATAAATTCCAGCCCCCTCTTGTGCTAGATCATGTTTTAAGTTGTTTAAAAGGCAACCTGGGATGTTGTCTGGTCCAGTGATGCTGTGTTTTTGGCCTTAGAGTGCCGAGATGAGCTGCTCTCTTGAGATAATAGGCTGAGGAATGGTGGCAGAAATACTTTGGGGGATGACTGGAGGGTGAAATTTGCTCCAAATCTGTCAGCTAGCAGGTTGACTATTACCTCCAGTTAAGTATGGGTAGTGCCATCGACAACCAGTTCAGTGCATAGCTGGGTATTCCATTTTAGATTTCGGACATAGTTAAAAAATACCTTGTGATTACCCTTAGCTAGGGAGGCTGTTTTTGCTTCATAATTAGCTTTGGAGGACTTGAGATCTCTAATTTGGTTGTTTAAGATAAAGAGGGAGTTGTTCCTCTGCTGAGACAGATTGTCTGTCATAAGTGATTCAATAAAAATGTTATCAGATTGAGCGTGCTAAATGATGTCTACTCCTTTTACAGGAAAACGTATCTTTGTTTTTAGGCAAGATGTAGTAAATGGCAAGGCATTTAAATGTCTATGTTAATGTAATTTCCATGACAGGAAATGTTATGCAAAAGAGTCTTCAGGACAGACGAGTGAAGTTCTTGCATAATTGTTTCACATGATCAACAGCCAGCTTTCATGCGGCAATGGTCTTACAGTCCAGCTTCAGTCACTTCTGTGACTGGATCATGGACCTACTTCTGTGACTGGATTGTGGACCCACTTCCATGGCTGGATCATGATTTAGCTTAACTGTGGGAAGTTCTGTAGAAGCATGGTTTATGTAGACTTCAGTAAACTATTGGACATTTCAGTCTCACAGCAGGCTGGAGGTGAAATTAAGTGGATAGCAAATTGACTGGAAACAGGTGATGGTGGATAGATGGGGAAAGAGGGTCCATTGGTAAAAATCTGGTAAGCAGCATGGTACTAATGGATTGTTTTCATGGATTAATGTTGGTTAAGTGATTTCATGTCTGATATCACATTGTGTTGTAGAACAAGAGTAACCTCTTTGCTGGTACTGTCAAAATTGGTGCAGGGGTCACAGATGAAGGGGGGCAGTCTCCAGTGAGTCCTTGAATAATTTACAGGGTGAAGAAATGGGTGAGAGCTCAGACATGATGCAAAACGAAGAGTTGTCTGAATTTTGGTGAGAGAATTTAGCCAAAATCCTGCTTTTAAGAAGTGTCTCAATCAAGCACAGTGGAGAAAAGTATATTTGGAACATAATCATGCCTAAGTTTAATCATGCAAAGCATTATGACAGAGTAATTGTGAAGGTCAGTAGGATGCTGGCCCATGTAGTTCATGAAGTATATTCCAGAAAAGCTATCCTTCTGTTCAGCAGATCACTGGCGAGGATGTATTTGTAGTACCGTTTCTAGTTGTAGCAACTGTACAGATGAAGAAAGAATAAGATTGTAGAATGTAGGAAAAATAAGATGCACCAAATGTTGAAAGGTTAGAAGAGGTTAGATGATTAAGAGACTGAAGAAAGCTGGATGCAGATGTGAAGTAAAAGGTTAATTACAAATTACTATGTAACATTGTCAGGCAGCAATTGAGAAAAACGAAGCTTGAGGCAGAGGGAAATTTGTGCTTACTTAAGAGAAGGCAGATCAAGGTGAATTTAGAAGAAAAGGAGGTGGTAGAACAAAAACTCACTTGCATAAAGACATATTGAAATACTCAGCTGGATGTATAGGCATTCTTCTAAGAGCATGCCTATATGTGTATAATTAATAGCAATAGACCCATGCTCTATGACATTTGTGGCTTTCATCTGTTTTTATCCTCAAGCTCTCAGCCTAAATAATTCTGATGAATAAAAGGATGACATTTTATAAGATGGCAGCAAACCAAGCTTGTTTGTAGGCCAGTATACTTTAAAAAGTGTCCACATTTATGTTATTTTACTTCCGCAGTGGTGGTGCTGCGGTAGCGTTGTCAGCTCACAGTAAGACGCTGTCCGGTTCAATTCTCAGCTAGAGGGTGTTCTGCGTGGAGACATGCGTGAATGGGCGTACCTTCGTTGAAGGTTGTGCGTCAGGGCTGGTAACTCGGCACGTAAAAATCAACTACCAATCATTAGCGGACCAGAGTTCTGCTGTGGCGACCCCTAACTGGGAAAAGCCGAAAGACACAACAACTTAATATATTCTATTTTGCTTGCTTGCTTGCTATTTGCATTGCATGTTCTCTGCTATTGAAAGTCATATCAGCTTTTGGAAACCTGCTTTTAAGTCTGTTACTGGTATTATCAATGAACATTCAGTTTAAGCAAGTGACATTTTACCTGAGGGTTTGGTGCCCAGTATAGCATTCTATATATGTCTAATAAAACTTAAAGCTGAGCTACAGTAACATTTAAAATATGACCATGGTAAAGATTTCAGCAGTATGGCTTGCTTTCAGGCTGGCAAGATATTTTCAGTGTGTTTTTTTCAGGAAAAGGAATGAGATGGAACTTGATGTTCTCTGACCCATTTTGATATGGCAGCCTTCCCAAATTTAGTGCTGCTGATGCCATCTGGGATCCGCAAGCAGATTAATTTCTATGTAATGAGTGCACTGCACAGTGTTATTGAATTCTGTTTCTACACCTGAGCACCTGTGATAAAATACTTGGTCAGGCAAGGTTTGTGATGAAAGGGTCTGCAGCTTGTAAATTCTTGATGCTAGGAAGTCTGTAGAATGTCAGTTAGCATCTTTCTGCATATCTCATTGCCTCTTCCCTATACTTTTCCACTCTTCCTAACTTGTGCTGGTGCCGAGTCATTGTAATTGAGGGGGTACTAAGAAATCTATGAAGTCTTACAGACTGTATATATATATATATATATATATATATATATATATATATATATATATATATATATATATATAGTGTTTTTTCCAGATCTTTTAAGTGCTGAGTGCAGTATTAGTTTGCAGTTTTCACTAGCGATGATAATGAATCGATGTCTTGCAGTTCTGTGAGGACCAGCATCCTTTATAGTTTGTGTATCCCTGCTTTCTAAAATATAGTTGCACGTATCCCATTATGCAACATATCATGGCACTTAAACAGCATTTCCCATGAAATTATTTATATTAACAAAACATGACAGAATTGCATGGAACTAAATGGTCTAACAGGGCAGTCAGAGTAGGTCAAGAACAGCAGACCATTGTTGATTGCACTTTTTAGCCCTTTAACACAATTTTGTTTTAAGCTTAGTCAGTCTGAATAGTTTAATGGGAATCTGCATATATTTTCTGTGATTATTTTTACTATAGAGTCTGTACAATCTGAACTCTGAAATTGTTGTCACTAACGCACACACACACACACACACAGACACACACACACACACACGTCCATGTGATTAATTTGTTTTTACTTTTGTTAAATTGGTTTAGTGTAACTAGAGTCTGATATTGCTGTTACATTTAGTTCTTACTAGACTGCAGTTTGCCACCTGAGATATGAAGCTGCTGCAGGTGGGCATTGCTTTCAGTCGTAATGTCTGAGTCTCTTGTCTTTTATTTTGCTGCTGTTTTAGGATTGGTGTTCCTGGTATGACACTAACCTTCCATTTTTCTCCATTGACTTAAACTAAGTTCTGAAATGTTACTGTTACTGGTTGTGTACCTGCTTTGGTTAGCTTATAATACCTCAAAAGTAAGTACCCGGCAAGAATCTGTACACTTATTGAGGTTAGTTAAGTATTGGCCAAAAATGCTAATTACTATTAAAAAATGAGAACGCTGATTGGACATTCCAGTCAGTCTACCTATTGTAAATCGAGCACGTACCAACAGAAAAAAGTCCGTCCTCTTAAGTACCATTGGGCGGCCAGACTTTCTTATTGGCATATGCTGAGGCTCAGAACAAGATATAAGAAAAATCAGGTATGTTCTACAAAACTAAACAGAAACCTACTTAATTTTATTTTTCTTATGTGTTTGCACTGTCCCTCATAGTCTCTACTTTTCAATAGGAAAAAAAAAAAAAAGAAAAAACACAACAGAAATTCTGTTTTTTCTCCATTGCTTCTGCACTGATGTGTGCAAGCTTGGGAATGTTAAGTCTCACACATTTGCAGAGTACATCAGTCTTCTTCCGCACTCTCTTCCTTATACTGAAGTGCCCTTATACAAATGCATTATTTAAGAAAGGTAAGCAATTTCCTTCTTAAATAATGTAATTGTATAATAGCAACAATCCACTCCTGTTTGAGTATATCAGGATTTACCCATGCTTGGTATTTTTAAGCCCTCGTGATCAAACCACACCAACCAAGGGTAAGTCCTGTTAAACCTACTCACAGTCATGGATTATTGACTAATTTTATGTCAATATTATCCTTAGGTGTGAATGTGTCTGCACACATTTGAATCTTGACCCTGCTCTCACAGTTTTGTGGTAACCATGTACAGATTCTCTTCAAGCCCTTTGTACCTGACCATTATGGAAGTGCTAGCAGTGAGCCAGCATAGCAGGAGATCCTGCAAATGCCGATAATGTCTGTGTTGCATTGCTATCCTATCACAATTCCATTGCACTTATGAAGACATTGTATTCCTTTCAGTTTAATGATATAGACACAAATTCTTCTACACTGCCTGCCTTGATATTCAGAGTATTCTTTTCCCAAAAACCTCAAGATGCTTCACTCTGATAGCAGGAATTATGTTTTCAAATGTTTGACTGAAGACTTGGGCAACTTTAAATACCACAGCTTCCACTGTTGTTGAAACTTAATAGTCGTCCAAAATGATGTCTTTCCATTTCATTGTTGTAGTATTCCTTACAATAGGGATCCCCTGCTAAGGGCAGCCCAATGTCCAGGCAGTATAACAGTCTTTTGGTTGCTTTAAGATATGCCGTACATCACACGTATGCTTCCTACATATAGCATAGGGCATAAAGGTGATGTCTGGATATATCATCCTCAGAACTTCTTGTCTGTCAGTCCAAACATCATCTTTTGGATTGTCGGTCTGAACGTCTGCTTTGTTGCTGGTTCACCAAGCTGTTTTCAGATAAGTGATCCATTGGGTTTTTGCTGTTATCTTTTTTGCTTTTATTTGTTGCTTATGGGATTCATGTCATCCAGAAAGGGTAAATGCCAGTGTGGGAGACAGGTCCCCCATAAAGACAATCGCAAGCAGTGCCTATTTTGTCTCTGTGCTTCCTACAACCATACATCCTGTTCCATTTGTCAGGCTTTGGTCCCAAAGAATCTCCATAGTGTGCTTTCATCTTTGGCCCTGTATTTAGAGAACCAACTTCTTAAGCTTCTAGTGAAAGACACTGGAGAAAACTTTCTGCTCTGAAGGTGTGCTGTCTGTGAAGAAGGCTATGAAGTCTAGGTTGGATTCTTCTACTGTACTGCCTCTGCTGGACGTCTCTCCCAAGACTAATGAAATCCCAGGGGATCGCCCAGCTCCTCAGTTGGATTCCTCTGCCACAATCACTTCAGAGGTCAGCATGGATCTGATCTCATGCACGTCCTTGGAGGCCTTGCGGATGTCTGCTACGGATATTCAGGGGGAACCGCTACTGATTATTACCGAAGGACCTAGGGGTGTTCCTCAGATTTTGGTTAGAGAGGAAGTTCCAGCTATGATTGTGGAATGTTGTCTGGCATTTGAGCCTTCTAAGTTTTACAGGGCAGATGACCCTTTGAAAAAGAAACAAAAAACAAAGCATGTTTCTCCTACTCCTAAAGATCCTAAGAGTGAATGGCAGAATTTCACTCAGTTTGTTTAATGCCATTATGGCTTTCAAGCCTCCTTAAGGAGTTTCTGTTCTTGCTTTACCTTGGTCCGCTACTCCTCTTAAAAGACCTAGGGAGCAGGATTTCTCTGAGGAAGAGGTGGATTCAGATGAGGAATCCCATGCTTATTCATCCCAGATTCTTTCTTTTTAAACGATGGTTCTGTGGAGGTGGAGTTCACTAGTCCTGACACTCACTTTGAGGAAATTTCCTTTAGGGGTACAATTTCCAGGATGATGTAATTTTTTTAAATGGGATTGTGTCCAGGTTTCTGAGGTGTAGAAGAGGTATTATGAGTTTCTGCAGATGGACTCTCCCAGACCTTCTGCTGTTCCTCCTGTTTTGGCTGCCTTGTTGGATGTCTTTTTTACTGTGTCTCAGGCTCCATACTTCAGTCCCCTGCCCCCCAAAAACCTGATAGGTTTTATAGGGTGCCTGAGGATTGCAAATTCCTATATAGATGTCCTTCAGCTGACCCTTCTGTGATGTCTGTGGCATCTGATAAGCCATCTCAGTTACTGCCTTCGTCTTGATAGAGACAGAAGGACTATGGAAAGGCTAGGTAAGATTATTTATACCTCTGCTACCTTGGCCTTTAGGGCTGTCCATTATCACACCCATATGTTCAGATATATTTTGTCTCTTCTTTCTCAGGTCTGTCAGGTGTTCTCAGACCGTCCTGATTCTGAAGGGAAGACTTCTGCTCTCTCCTGATGTTCTTCGTGTTTCACTGTTGCAGTCATTACATTTGGGTAATCTGCTGGCAGGTTGCCCTCAGTCGGCCTGAATTCTAAAGTCTTGAGTCCTGCGTCGGATGTTGTCTCCTCTTCCATGACGTCAGGTCATCAGGGGTATAAAACATGCAGCCGATGACATTTTCTTTAGTCTTTCTTGCCGCGCGGTGCCCGAAGCAGAAACATTTTGCAAGTGCTGGTCGGCCGACTACTGAAATACTCGAGTTTGAGTTTCAGAACCGAAGTCTTCACTAAAGCTAAGTACCCCATTGGGGAAACTTTTTTCTTGCTCCATACCGATGTCAGGAAACGTTAATAATTGTTCTACTTGTGGGAAGCAAATACCTCATAAGGATTTCCATTTATACTGTATTCCTTGCCTAGGCCCTGATCACAACATGCCTGGCTGTCGGTTTTGTGCTAGATTTAACCAACGCACTATTAAGCATCTGTATATTTTTGCCTCAAAGTATTTTGGAAACAGATTTAACTACCCAGAAATGTCATCTGATAGCAATCTGACAACCGGAGTACATAAAAAATGCAAAGAAAAGGACAGAAAAAGGCAGTCAAGATCCAAAACCAACGACAATGCTTCTCCTAAGCCAGTCGCCAGTTCGCTGGTACTCAGTGAGGTGCTTTTGCAGCCCCTGATGCCCGCTACCGTCGAGTCGCAGGCCTCTACCGACACCCATGTGGAGCCCAGCATGCCACAAGATACTCGAGGTATCGGACTGACGGATGTATCTCCCTCAGATGGGTCCAGAACCGCTGAGCAGCCACCGGCTTCTTAGGGTGTATTTAGACCTCAACATTTGTATATCAAACAGACAACAGCTGCAAAACCAAAGACAAAAGCAACTTCTAAAACTAAAAAACTGACTCATGAGCCACGTGCACAGGCCTCTAGGCCTAAAAAACAGATGATCAAAATGGCTGAAGACCTGATTACCTTGATCAGGGGTACCCATCCCCCTCCAGATAAGAGGCCTAGGCAAGACACTGATTATGAATCTTCAGATCAGATTTCTATTTCTAATGATTCCGCTTCTGATCAGGAATTATCTTTACCTCCCTATGAGGATTCTGATGCAGAGGAGTCTATACCATGTGCTTCTCCTCCTGAGGATTATTCATTTAGGGGAAACCTTGCATACTTTGAGGGAGCATTTTCACTGGGAGAGTCAAGACTTCTCAGAATCAAAAAAGAGGCTCAGAGATTTCCTCCTCCCTCAGCACAGGCCTTTGGCCATTCCTCCTGTTTTAGACATTGTGGATGATGTGTTTTCAGAGTCCAGCTTGACCCCTGACTCCTTACTTGTGGCTCCCAGTAAGCTTGACAGATATTACAGAGTCCCTGACTCACATAAATTTTTATTTAGAAACCCTGCTGCTGATCCTGAAACTATTTTGCAGTGTCCAAAGGGTGTTAAGGCCTCAACAGCAAAAACCCTACCCCCTCTGATAAAGATTCAAGGGAAATGGACAGATGGGGGAAAAAAGGTTTATACATCTGCAACCTTGGCAATCAGAGCCTTAAACTGCCAATTTCATATGCTTAAGTATCAACAACATTTTATGGGATTGCTGAAACAGAAAATGATGTTGATTTCTGATTGTGCAGAAAATAAAGAATTGCAGGAATTATTGCATGCAGCTGAACAGGTTGGAAAGCGCACTTTGCAATGTGGTTTTGACTCCTTAGAGGCCTCCTTCAGGGCAGCAGTTACTAGATCTGTGATTAGGAGGCATGCCTGGATAAAGGAACAAAATTTGCCTGATCATGTTAAAGCTAAATTGCTAGATGCACCTTTACAGCATGATACTCTATTTGTCTGGCAGAAGAGGTTTTAAAGAAAATGGAAGACAAAGCTAAGTCTATGCAAACTGTTAAACACTTCTTACAAATGCAGCCACCAAGATTCAGTAGACACTGGCCTACAAAAAATTGGTCCTTTCCTGTGTCAGAGCTCAAAGGGGCAAATCCAGATGCCCAAAGGGTTCCAGATACCAGGCGCAAGATTCATACAGGTCAAAGCAACGGGGTGCATCTACCTCCAAATCAGGAGGTGATAAAGCACAAACCTACAGAAAACAGTCCCAATGACTTCCCTCTGCCTACACCAAGCACTTATCTTTTGGCAGTTCCCTTAGGGGGAAAATTAGCACTTTTTGCTCAAAATTGGCAGTTAATAACCCAGGACAAGTGGGCATTAAACATAGCATCACAAGGATACAGATTCCATTTCCACACTCTGCCAATGGCAAACGGTTGGCCAGATCTGCACAAAAATCAATGGGCAGAGGCACAGAAACAGGTTACGTCCCTCATGGATATGGGGGCCATTCAGCCAGTACCAGAACAGGAAAAAGGACACGGTTTTTACTCAATACTGTTCTTGGTACCCAGAAAGGACAAGGCCTGGCGGCCAATACTGGATTTATCAGTTTTGAACACATACCTAGACATTCCAAAATTCAAAATGCTGACTTTGCAGCAGCTTCTGCCTATGCTGGGCAAGAACGCTTGGCTTGTGGCATTGGACCTAAAAGAGGCATACCTGCATGTCCCAATAAGACAATCATGCAGAAGATACCTCAGATTCAAGGCTGGCTTAATGCATTACCAATTCTCTGAACTGCCCTTTGGCTTATCTACTGCGCCCAGGGTCTTCACAAAGTGCCTGGCACCAGTAATTGCATTTTGCAGACAAAAAAGTATACAAATATGCCCTTACTTGGACGCCTGTCTCATTCAAGCAGAGAGCAAGAATATTCTTCTTCAACACATGGCATTTGTCAAAAGGCTTCTAACATGCCTAGGGTACACAATAAACGAAAAGAAATCACAACTGGTACCCACTCAAAATATAACATTCCTGAGTGCAAGCTTGAATACAACTGCCCAGATGGCTTACCTCATGCCAGACAAGCAAAGGCAACCGACTACTTACTTCAAACTGATGGTGACAAAAACCCAGTTATCTGCAAGACGAATTCTGCAGGCTTTGGGCTTCATGACATCCTGCATCCTACTGATTCCATATGTGAGACTGCATATGAGGAAACTTCAATGGTACCTAAAAAGTTTATGGAGTCAACATTGTCAAGAGTCTGGAAACAATGATTCCTCTCATACCCTGCCTACAACAGGAGTTTCTATGGTGGGCAAAGGCATGTCACCAAAACATGGGATGGGCCTTCACTCTACCCCCTGCAAGCCAAACCTTAACAACAGATGCATCAGATTATGCCTGGGAGGCCCACATGGCAGGAAGATGCATTCAGGGCATATGGACCCCAAAACAAATGCATCTACATATCAACCAGAAAGAGATGCTAGCTGTTTAAAATGCCCTAACAGCCTTCAAGGACTTACTTCATCCAGGACAACTACTGATAAAGACAGACAACACCACGGTCATGTGGTATATAAACAAGTAAGGGGGTACTCACTCATACCCCCTTTGCAGATTACTCATGGCACTGTGGGACACAGCTTTGACCTACCAAATACATCTCCAAGCTCAATTCCTGCCAGGAAAGCAAAATACTCTGGCAGACGATTTAAGCAGAAACCTTATGGGCCCTCACGAGTGGAAACTAAATCCACAAGTCTTCAGCATAATAACAGAGAAATGGGGGAGCCCAGACATAGATCTATTTGCCTCTCCTCAAATTTATCAATTGAAAAGATTCTGCACAAGGACTTATCACAGACAAGCATGGAAAGCGGATGCCCTATCCTTCAGTTGGAAAAACCTATCAGTTTACGCTTTTCCTCCTCTGCCTCTTCTTCCCAAGGTCCTCGTAAAAGTCATACAAGAAAAAACAAAGATGATACTAATTGCCCCAGACTGGCCCCACCAATACTGGTACCCAGTCCTAAGAAACTTGTCTCAATACCCAGCTTGGACCTTGCCTCAAAGACCACAACTACTGTCCCATCAAAACAATCAGATCCTGTACAATCGACTCCAGACACTGAACCTGGCAGCATGGCTGATCATGTAGTTATACAAACAACACCTCTCAGTAAAGCTGTGATGGATGTCATTTTGGAAGCCAGAAGGCCTAGTACTAGAAAATCTTATGCTGATAAATGGAAGAGATTCTGTGCTTGGAATCGAGCACAAGGAACTGATACAGCACAACCAAATATTCCTCAAATACTACAATACTTAACTGAGATGCTTGACAAAGGCCTATCTTTCTCCAATTAAAATCCATGCCTCTGCCATTTCAGCTCATTACAATACAGAGCCACCAATCTTTTTTCATCCTTTACTAAAGCAGTTTCTTGGAGGAGCCAAAAATTTAAGGCCTCCTAAAAGATCACCTTTACCTGCATGGGACCTCCGTTATGTATTGGAAAAGCTCACTCTGTCTCCATTTGAACCAGCTGCTACCGCTGATATAAAGTTCTTATCATGGAAAACAGCTCTGCTACTAGCAATTACTTCAGCAGGAAGAGTTTCAGAGCTACAGGCCCTCATTGCTGTAGAGCCTTTTATCATATTTTACCCAGACAGGGTGTCTGTGAACAAATCCTACCTTTATGCCTAATGTGGTTTCCATTGTGGCTCTTAACCAAACAATTCATCTGCCAACCTTTTATCCAAATTCACAGAAAAAGGGGGTGAGAATTCTGCATTCCTTGGATGTACACAGACAGCTAAGATTCTACTTGGGCAGGACTAAAGCTCTAAGAAAAACTGAGCAATTACTAGTGACATATGCAGCAGGATCAGAAGGAAAGGCTATTTTATAGCAGACAATTTCCAAGTGGATAAGCCACTGCATCCGTTTCTGCTACTTACACCATGGTAAACCTGTGCCCAAGGGCATTAGGTTTCATTCCACCAGAGCTGCAGCTACTTCAGCAGCCTTTCTCACCGGAGTACCAACCAAAGACATTCTAGAGGCTGCTACTTTGAGTTCTGTTCACACCTTTACAAAGCATTATCATTTGCCTCTACTCTAAGTCCAGGGCAGGCTTTGCCACTGCAGTTCTGCAGGGCCTTATAGCCACACCTACTGCTGTTTGGCTCCAGCCTCCCAACCATAGCTTTGGGATTCTACCCAAATGTAATGAGTGCAACAGTGAAACACTAAGAACATAGTACAGTTGTGTACACTTACCATAAATGTAGATGTTAGAGTGTATTCACTGTTGCAGTCCAGGTTACCCTCCTGCCGTCCCCCAGTCATTCTGGAGTTTATCTTTCCTTCTGTATCTTCTACAACCTATGCGGTGTATTTGCTGGTAGATGAAGGTAAAGTTTATATTGATGCATGTAGATATATATATATATTTTTTTATATATATGTTTGCTACCTTTTTGGGGGCACCTGACATCTGGGGCAAGAAAAACTAAAGAAAATGGTGTTGGCTGCATGTTTTATACCCCCTGATGACCTGACGTCATGGAAGAGGAGACAGCAACTGACGCAGGACCCAAGACTTTGGAATTCAGGCCAACTGAGGGCAACCTGCCAGCAGATTACCCAAATGTAATGACTGCAACAGTGAATACACTCGAACATCTACATTTATGGTAAGTGTACACAACTGTACTTTCTCAGGTGGCTTGCCATTCTGTTAAGTGCAGTTATAATGCAGCAGATGTTTCTTCCAGAGCTGCTGCTTTTGGTTTTATGATGAGGACATATTCCTGGTTTCAGCTTCAACCTTTGCCTGGTGATATTAAGGGTAAGTTGATTGATGATTCTCTGGAAAACAAACGCTTTTTTAGTACAGCTGCTTCTGATTTGTTTGTCTCATCAGGATAAGAGCAAGGCTTTACAGGAACTTAAACATGTTTTTGTTTCTCCTGTGCCTAAATTTCAAAGAAATTACTGTAATAAGCTAGCTTTTCTTCATAGGTAGTCTCGCCCACTTCCCAAGAGTAAAAAGGAGGATAAAAGGGCTCCTCCTGCTAAACCCACCCAGACTCCTGTGACACAGAAATATCCTTTTTCTGACAAACCCAGGGTCTGTCTGACTATCCTGTTCTTCTTAGCCACATTCCTCTTTGTCTTCATCTTTCCCTATCCCTTCCAGTTTGGTTAAAGATTACTGAGAATTCCTAGGTTTTATCCATTATCTGCCTAGGGTATTACATGGTCTGGAAGTCTGTTTCCCCTTTCATGGGCATTCCTCAGCCCCTTCTGGAACAGTTGGCTTTCTTGCCAAGGGTGCTTCAGGATCTTTTGACTCTGGGAAATATTCAGGAAAACCCAGTGTCTCCAACAGGAAAGGGGTTTTACTCCAGAATGATTTTGGTTCCCAGGAAAGAGGGCACTTTGATACTCATTCTGGACCTCTCTTATTTAAACACTTTTCTGAAGGTCCCTTCCTTTCTGATGATGTTGTCCCTTCAGACTTTGTTCCCCCTGCTGCTTCCTCAGGCTTTTCTAGTGTCTCTGGGCCTCAAGGATGCTTGTCCTCACATTCCTATTCATCCCCTTTTCAGGAAGTTTTTATGTTTTCTGTTGCTTCCTGGCACTTTGTTTTCTGCTTTGCTCCTTGGCCTTTCTTACTCCCCAAGGGTATTCAGCAAATGCCTCGCTCCTATGATTGCTTTTTTGCAGGCTAAGGTGGTACAAATTTTTCCCTACGTAGATGAGCTCCTGCTTCAGCCATCCTCTCCAGAGATTCTACTGCAGCATCTTCACTTTGCCATTTCTCTCCTACAAACCCCGGGGTTCACTATAAATTTCCAAAAGTCTTTCCTGACTCCTTTGCTGGATCATGTATTTCTGGGGTGCAGAATCCACACCATCCAAATACTGGCATCCCTGCCTCTTCCCAAGGCATTGACTCTCATTTCTTTCTTTCAATCCATTCTTTCTCTGGTCTTTATCACAGCAAGGGAGTTTGAGAGCTCTAGTTTTGGTAGTGTCCACCATTTCTATTTTCCCTTTTCCTAAACTCTGCATGAGAAAACTTCAGTGGTTTCTAATGTTACTTTAGCTTCAGTATTCTCATCCCCTGGACTTCTTAGTTCCTCCTCTTTCATGCCTCAAGCTGGAATCTCAGTGGTGGATTCAGCAGTTGTCTCTCATTTCCTGGCAACCTATTCAACCCCTTTTCCCTCTCAGGAGCTGTTCACAGATGCTTCAGCCATGGGATGGAGAGCTTCCTTCAGCTCTCTAAAGGTGCAGGGTCCTTGGTTGCCTCAACAAAGAAAGCACCACATCAATGTCAGAGAAGTGCTCTTCTGCTGGCTCTTCAGTAATTACATCCTTTATTCTCCCCAAGAACTCTCAAGGTGTATACAGACAATACCACATTGATGTGGTATATTAACAAGCAGGGGGGATGAGGTCTCATCTTCTGTGCTGGTTGGCAATTATAGTATGCGAACTAGCTATGCAGTATTGTATGACACTTCAGGCAGTTTACATTTCCTCATGTCAGAGCATCATGGCAGACTGACTGAACAGATCCATAACACAATCCCATGAGTGAATACTTCACAGGACCGTGTTTCCAGACATTGTCCTCTAGTGGGGTACTCCTCAAGTAGACCTATTTGCCTCCCCTCTGAGCTGACAACTTCCTCTTTTTTTGTGGCAGAGTCCCAGGTCCTCTGGTCTGGAAGGTGGACACCCTCTATTTTCCCCAATTCTTGCCGGTGACTCCCTTTTGGCCGAGACATCATTGGCTAAATGCAGAAGAAGAGGGAACTATCATGTTACCTCAAAGGGTGGACCTACTTACACAAGACAAGGGATTTCTCATCCATCCCCACCTGTACACTCTTCACCTGACATTATGGGTGATAGGATTTTGATTCTATACAGGCATCTTTTTTCTGAGGATGTGCTTAGGGTCCTGCAGGAGGCCAGGAATCCCACATCTAGGAAATCTTACTTATCCAAATGGAAGACGTTTTCTGTTTGGTGTCTTTCTCATAACCTGGGTACACTTTCTGTGTATGTTCCTGTGGTTCTTTATCTGTGTGAACTGTTCAGTGCTGGGTTGGCTCTCTGCTTGTCTGCCTTTATCACCTCCTTTAGCTTTTAGATTTGAGGCTAAACAGTTTCTTAAAGGTGCCCTTTGTATTAGGCCTCCCAGGAAGCCTGTCCCTCCTCTCTTAGATCTTAATTTTGTTTTAGAAAACTTGACCCAGGCTCCTTTTGAGCCTGCAACTACAGCTTCCTTACAGCATTATTCTTGAAGACTGTACTTTTGTAAGCTCTTACTTCTGCCAAACAGGTTTCTGAGCTTCAAGCCCAAATGGGTTTCTGAGCTTCAAGCCCAAATGGCTTGTCCTTCTTTTTTAGTGTTCCATAAGGACAGGGTGTCCCTTCGTAGTAATCCTTTTATGTCCAAAATGATAAATGAGTTGTCTCTTAATCGGTACATTCATTTGCCCACTTTTTTCCCTTCTCCACAATCTGGTAGTGAGAAGGTACTGCACACTTTGGATATGCATATACAACTCCAAATTTATTTGGATAAGACTAAAACTTTTCATAAATCTGATCAGCTCTTTATTTCCTTTTACCCTAGATCCTTAAGATTGGCCGTTTCCAAGCAAACCATTTCCTCTTGGATTTATAAAGCCATTTCTTTTTTGTTTTTTTCATGGCAAGAGCCTTTCATCTTCTGTTAAGGCTTATTCTGCCAGGGCTGTGGCTTCTGGTGCTTTTTTCAAGGGTTTGGATACTAACTCTATTCTTGAGGCAGCTACCTGGACGATACGTTTACCAAGCACAATGAGTTGGATGTGATATCCAGAGCTAGAGCTGGCTTTGCTAGGGCCATTCTTCATGGGTTCCTAGAGAGCCCTGCTGGTCATTCATTTTCCCTGCTTTCTTCCTGATCTTTTGCACCCTCTCCATTGTAAGGAATACTGCAACAGGGAAGTGGAAAGAGATAGTACAGTTGTGTAAGAACTTACCATAATGGCACATATGCTACTTTTCACTGTTGCAGTGTCCACTCCCCCCCCCACAGTTCTTTTCTCTTCTGGATGTACTTTTTACCTCTATACTCCTTGGACTGGTGCTCCTACTGGGGCTCTCGGTTCTGAAGATGGTATGTCCGGACATCACCTTTATGCCCTATGCTGTATGCAGGGAGCATACTTGTGATGTATGGCATACCTTAAAGCAACCTAAAATCTTTGATATACTGGCCAGATGTCGGGCCTCTCTTGGCAGGGGGATACCTCTTGTAAGGAATACTGCAATAGCGATGAGGAGGACATCTACCATTATGCTAACTTCTTAAACAACTGTACTTTTTCCTTTGGCTGTTGAATTTCTTTGCTGCCACTTTTATGAATGATACTTTTTGCCACTGAGGAACAGGTGGTTAAGATTCTGAACTATTAATGAATCTCACTCTGTTGTCTTGCTTTCATTCCTGCTTTTATACTTTGTGAACAAATAACGTAACAGACCAGTCAAACACAGAGAAAAATGTACTTAGCCCCCCACCTATTTTATACATTTTAAACCATATACATGGATACTTACAACTCCAATGAATAACTCTGTTTAGAAGAGAATATATACCCAAACTATGTGGGTGGCTGTGCCCCCCCCCCCTTACTACGTATTCTAACTCCAGGATTGCACTACAATGGAGAAAAAGTTGAATGAGTTTTCAGTGAAATGAGCTTTCAGTGAAGGGAAGTAGACCCTTATTGGCACAATCAGAAAAATGGCATTAGTGAAGTCTACTGTATAGGCATAAAATGATTGCTCTCTGTAAATGTAAGTAGGTAGCTTAATTCCACTATTTATTATAGTTGTAACCTGATCATAAATAGAGGGAAAAAGTGCCTATATCTTTGCAGATGTTACTAGCATTTTATCTGCAAGTTATAGAATATTCTTGATGAATATACCTCTCCTATACATGTCGCTGTTGCCATAAAAATAAAATCTGAGTAAATGGAAACAAGTGTTTTTTATCTGTTTCCTACTTCCAAAGTAATACCAAGTTATTGATAGGCTATGTATCGATGCTTTCTGTTAAGTATATCCCTACAAAAACTCATCACCACCTTGGGGACTTACCTTATCACTGCTATTTACTCTGTGGGGCCATGTAAATATGATTTGTTTGTTTCTCCCTTAACAGAAACCTCCTTACATTCTCCAGGCTTTTGCTAGATGTAAACACAAAAGAAAAATGTTATTGTGATTAGTGTTTTCTACTGCATGTCTGAAGCTTTGTAATTCAGTAATATTTTGCTATTTTACAAGGCACACAAGGATTTTTGGATTTCAGCAACCAGCCTAAATTGGGCAATAAAGACCAGAATAATAATTTGTACAAAACCTCAGTTGTCAGTTCTTGTCCTAAGGTCAGTTCCCGTCCACCATAACCATTCCTACTTCAATGTCCTTGACAGGTAGATTAGTTTATTGACTGGCTAGTAGCTATGTGATAATACCAAGTAGTACTGTTTTCAGTATGGGTCCTTCCTTAGAGCACTTCTGTAGCTGCAGATCTGACTGACGCTGCTTCTGTTACTGCCACATCCATCATACTTTCAAGGAAAAAGCTGTCTGCCCATACCATGGATATTCATCCTCTCATGGACTTTGTGTGGCATGGAGTAGACCATCTTGCTAAGCTCTTAGTTGACCACATTACACCACAGTTAATTTCTGTAATAATCTAGATGAAACATTAGACCACATTTGTTTAACAAGGACCTTAAAGCCACAGTTATTTTTGCCCATTAATTCCCATGGCCTTTAGGAATTCACTGGCACACCAGAAATTGATTTCAGATTCACCTGCCTGGCTTCCTTCCAGTCTTCCTTGTATAGAGGCATCTTCTGACTTGACATTAATCACCAAGTGCCTGTTCAATCTACAAAAGGTCTAAAAGAAACATTATTTCTCCATATGTGGTATGATCACACTGGAAATCAAAAGATGAACATTTTGCTTACTAAGTTGACCCTGGTGCTATTGGATAGTCTGAGTTGCGAGCTTCAGTCAGATGATTATTTATTTATTTGGTCTTTAAAATCTTATCCATTTTGTTTTCAGAAGTAAATACTAAACTGTTATGGATTTTCTTTACTTACCCAAACAAAACCATGTTTCATGACGATCTCTCGACATATAACCTACTCAGATAAGATGTACCATATTCAGAGTGTTGCTAACAAAAGGCTCAGGATTCCTCTTTACAACCTATGCCAGAAAAGTAATTTCTTGCATGGTGTTTTGCTGACTGAATTTATACCTGTGCATTTTTTGTTCAAAAAATGTATTTTTTTCTTTCTATATTTTTAAAACGGGAAACACATTCATCCTTGCTCTAACACTTAACAATCATGCTGCTCATTTCAAAGTCAAAGTGAACTTTATCGTCATTCATACCACACAACAGTGCAGCTGAACAAAATTGCATTACTTCTAACTCAGTGTGTATACAACATATACTGATATTAATACAACAATAACACATATACTAAAGCTAATCCAACAATAACAACCGTAAGACATTTTTGCAGTGCAGTAACAAGTACAATGACATGCACCAAGACTATTCCACTTACATGCCTTCGTCAGTACCCAAAATATTGCACAAATAATATATTGCACAAATAAAATAAGACAATTTCAAATTGCACGGAATGCTAACTTGGCATATTGCACAGCTGTTAACTTGGCATCATTAATATTCCCCACAAGGTATAAGATTGTATTTTCATAGAGTTATTCCATATGTCTGAATTACTTCAGCATTGTAAATCCAGACTTCGATGAACAGCATGGTGTATGTTATTAAAGGAGTTCAGAAGTCTGATGGCTTTTGGAAAAAAAAGCTTTTATTAAATTTGGTGGTTTTGCAACGCAAGCTGTGGTATCTCCTGCCTGAAGACAAACATGAGAACAGACCACAGACAGGGTGAGTGCAGTTTTTGACTATTTTCATGGCTCTGCTGAGGCATCTAGCAGAGTCCAAATCCTGGGTAGATGGGAACGTGGACCTGATGATTCTCTCCACCACTTTCATCACCCTCTGGAGAGATTTCCAATCTGAAACCATGCAGTTTCCATACCACACTGAAAGATTACTAGTAAGCATGCTTTCGATGGTACCCCTGTAGGTTAGAACTGAAGGTGGTAGTTTTGCTCTTCTCAACCTTCTTAGAAAGTGTAAATGCTGTTGTGTGTTCTTGACAATATGATTAGTGTTTATTGACCAAGACAAGTCTACAGCAATATGCACCCCCCACCCCCGGAACTTGGTGCTCTTTACCCTTTCTACTGTTTCTCCTTTGAGAGTGGAGAATGAGCTTTGCATCTCTTCCTGAAGTCTAGTATTATCTCCTTTGTTTTGTTTACATTGAGATCCAGGCTGTTGTTGTCACACTAGCCAACAGTTGGTTCACTTCCACTCTGTAGTCTTTTTCATTACCATTGCCGATGAGACCCACTACTGTAGTATCATCTGCAAACTTAGTAATGTGGTTTGTGTTGTGCCTAGAGACACAGTCATGTGTCAGCATGGTGAACAGAAGGGGACTCGGGACACATCCTTGAGGTGCTCCATTGTTCAGTGCGATGCTCATCGAGGTGTTGTTGCCTATGCATACATTTTGTGGTCTGTCAATAAAGTCCAGAATCCAGTTGCATAAAGGAGTGCTAACTCCCAGGTTGACCAGTTTCTCAATCAGATGTTGAGGGGAAGACTGTGTTGAAGGCCGAGCTGAAGTCAATAAATAACATGTGGACATAGCAGTTTTTCTTCTCCAGGTGTACCAAGGATAAGTGAAGTGCCAGTGAGATGGCATCTGCCTTAGAGTGATTAGATCTATAAGTGAATTGAAGTGGGTCCAGTGTTGCAGGAAGACATGATAAGTAGTTTTTGACCAATCTCTCAAAGCACTTCATTACAGTGGAGGTGAGAGCTACTGGGTGATAGTCATTCAGGCTTGAGAGTGGAGACTTCTTGGGCAGTGGTATAATGGTTGTATTATTGAAGCACTTGGGTATTGTGGCTTGATGCAGAGAGATGTTGAATATGTCATTGAGAAAGTACAGTTTTGTACCTACCATAAATGTAGATGTCCGATAGGTATGCATCTGCAGTCCTTACATATGGGTTGTCCTGCCTCAGGCAGCCCTTCGGTCGGCCGGATTCCAAAGTCTGGGTCCGGCGTCTGCTGATGTCGCCCTTTTCCCCGACGTCAGAGCGCCTGGGGTATAAAAGTGTCAGCCGACGCCATCTTCCTCAGTTTTTCTTGCCCCAGATGCCAGGTGCCTTCTAAAGAAGGCTAAATTTTGGAAAAATGAATAAATTCCAATCATGCACAGCAATAAAAAACAAATACACCATAAAAGATGACCCCAGCTAGCTAAAATGAGGGATAGGTACCCAAAGAATACCACAGAGGGGTAGGAGGGAGGGAAAACCTGACTGCAGATGCATACCTATCGGACATCTACATTTATGGTAGGTACAAAACTGTACTATGTCCTTCAAGGATGCATCTGCAGTCCTTACATATGGGTAGAATACCATAGCCAAGCTGGGGGTGGTAGGACCTAAGAAAAGGATGGTGTAGCTAACATGCCCTGCAGGACTGCAGTAGCAAAGCCTGCTCTGGTTCTGGAATATAAAGGCAAGTTGTAATGCTTGGAAAATGTATGCACAGAGCTCCATGTAGCAGCTTCTAAAATGTCCTTTGTAGCCACCCCTCTTAAGAAGGCTGTGGAGGTGGCTGTTGCTCTGGTGGAATGAGGTCTGATGTTAGCTGGCACAGCTTTTCCATGAAAAGAGTAACAGAATCGAATGCAATTTCCTATCCATTTTGAAATTGTTTGTTTGGAAATTGCTTTTCCTTGTACACCAGCAGCATATGCTACAAACAGTTGGTCAGTTTTTCTGTAAGTCTTAGTTCTGTCCAAGTAGTAGCGCAACTGTCTGTGAATGTCCAGGGTATGCAGAAGTTTCTCTCCTTTATTTTGTGGATTTGGAAAGAAAGTAGGCAGGTGGATAGCTTGATTCAGCGAGACCCTGGATACCACCTTTGGCATGAATGAAGGATTGGGTCTCAAAGAGACTCTGTCCTGATGGAAAATGAGAAATGGTTGTACTGCCATGAGGGCCTGTAACTCAGATACTCTTCTTGCTGAGGTTATGGCCAGAAGGAAGGCAGTCTTCCAAGACAGGAATTGTAGTTCTGAAGATGCTGCTGGTTCAAAAGGAGGTAGAATTAATTTTTCCAATATGAAGTTAAGGTCCCATGTAGGCACTGGTGGTTTCCTTGGAGGGTTGATGTTTTTTATCCCTCTTAGAAACTGCCTTAGCAGAGGATGAGAAAATACAGGTGGATCAGTGTTGTACTCTGCTGAAATAGCTGAAGCATGAATTTTTATGGATGATTAAGAAAGGCCATTATGGAGCATTTCAGCCAAGTAATCAAGGATATGTGGAATGCTCATCACTGTCGGATCCTGACCCTTTGCGGTGCTCCAGGTTCGAAATCTTTTCCATTTTGCTGAATATGCCTTTCTTGTGGAAGGCTGCCGAGCTTCCATGATGATATCCTTTACCCTCTTGGATAGTTTATCCTGGCGAGGAGTCAAGGTATTTTCCAGGCTGGCAGCTGCAAGGTTTTTAGGCTGGAGTGCAGAGTTTTGTAATTGTGCTGTGTCAGAAGACGTGGCCATTGTGGTAGAGGCCACAGTTTCGTGCGTGACATGCTCTTTAACAGTGGGTACCAGTGTTGTCTTCGCCAGTCCAGAGCTATCAGAATCACTTTTGGTTGCTCTGTCCTGATCTTCAGTAAGACCTTGGTCATTAACGGAAGAGGTGGGAATGCATATACTGTTAGAGCATTCCAGCTGAAGGATAGGGCGTCCACTTTCCATGCTTGAGGATGGTATGTCCTTGTGCAGAATTTCTTTAGTTGATGTTTGTGGGGGGAGGCAAAAAGATCTATGTCTGGCCTTCCCCATGATTGTGCTATCTAAAGAAAAATGTCTGGATGCAACATCCATTCGTGTGGATCCATGATGTTTCTGCTTAGGCTGTCCGCCAGTACATTGTCCTTTCCTGGTATGAACTGGGAATGCAGCTCTATATTGAGTTTTAGGGAAAGTTCCCAAAGATTCATTGCCAGCCTGCAAAGAGGGTAGGAATGGGTACCTCCTTGCTTGTCTATGTACCACATAACTGTGGTATTGTCTGTCTTTATTAGCAGGTGACCTTGATGCAGGAAATGTTCGAAGGCCTCGATTGACTGTATCACTGCCAGCATTTCCTTTTGGTTGATGTGCAGGCGCAATTCCTTTTGTGTCCATTGCCCTTGAATACATCTGCCCTTCATGTGCACTCCCCATCCATGGTCTGAGGAGTCTATTGTAATGGTTTGGCTGATATGTGGCTTGTTGAAAGGCAGACCCATGTTTGACTGGCTTGCTTGTGGCCACCACAGAAATTCCTTTTGAAGGTATGGAATGAGGGGGATCAAAGCTTCTAGGCTGTGACTGTATTGAGACCATAGACTCCTTAGGTACCATTGTAGTTTTCTCATATGCAGCCTTGCTTGTGGAATCAGAAGAATGCAAGATGCCATGAAACCCAAGGCCTGCAGGATTTTCCTTGCAGTCAGCTGGGTTTGTGTTGTCAGATTTCTGAAATAATCCGGTAATTGTTCTTGTTTTTCTTCTGTGAGAAAAGCCATTTGGGTGTTTGTATCCAGCTTTGCACCCAGAAAAATTATTCGTTGGGATGGAACAAGTCTTGATTTCTGAATGTTGACTGTGTATCCCAAGGCCTGTAGTAGGCGGATGGCATAGTTCAAGTGTTTTACCAATGTTTGTTGGCTGTCTGCTTGTATAAGGCAGTCGTCCAGGTATGGGTATATTTGAATCCCCTGAAGTCTGCAATGTGCAATTACTGATGCCAGGCATTTCGTGAATACTCTGGACACAGTAGATAAGCCAAAGGGCAATGCTGAGAATTGATAATGCTCTGAACCTGCAAGAAATCTGAGGTGTCTTCTGCAACTTTGTCTGATAGGGACATGCAGGTATGCCTCCTTGAGGTCTAGAGTTACCAGCCAGGACCCCTTGCCCAGCATGGAAAGGAGTTGCTGTAAGGTCAGCATTTTGAATTTTGGCACAATGAGACAAGTATTCAGTGCGGACAAGTCCAGAATAGGCCTCCATTGCTTTTCTTTTCTTGGAACAAGGAATAGTCTGGAATAAAATCCTTGGCCTTGTTCTGTGTAAGGAACCTTTTCTATTGCCTTCATTTGTAGTAGTTTGGAAATTTGCTTGAAAGCCTCTGCCCTTTGATTTGGTGGCAGGTTTGGCATGCCTTGTCTTTTTGGTAATGTATGAAAATGGAATCTGTATCCTTTGTCTATTTGTAGTATCCATTTGTCCTTTGTAATACTGTGCCAATTTTCTGAGAATAAAGATAGCTTTCCGCCCAAAGGTGCTTCCAGTTGAGCCCTGGTTGGCGGAGTCAGTCAAGTCATTGAGTTTGTCCTTGCGCAGTAGTTGTAGGTCCTGCACTACCTCTCTGGTTAGGAGGCTGCCATTGACGTCCTCTGTAGGAGCCTCGAGCTTGCCCTCTACCTCTGGTACGCCTGTTTTTGCCTCTTTGAAATCTGCCGGTGTCTGGAAAGGACCAATTCTTAGAAGGCCAATTTCTGCTGAATCTTGGTGGTTGGACCTGGAGAAAATCTTTGACTGTTTGTACTGATTTAGCCTTTTCCTCAAATTCCTTTAAGACCTCTTGACCCGTGGAACCAAATAACTTTTATTTTTCCAGTGGTGCATCCAGAAGCTTTGCTTTAACATGATCTGGCAGTGTTTGTTCCTTCAGCCAAGCATGTTTACGTATGACTGCACCTGTCATTGCTGACCTACATGAAGCTTTCCAATGCATCATAACCACACTGTAAGAAATGGTTGCTAACCTGCTGAGAATTATGCACCAGATCCTGAAGCGTCTTGCGGTCTAGGGGTTCAGGCGAGGATAGTTTTTTATGCAATTCATCTAACAGATACTCTTGATACTGTATCATATGGAATTGACAATTTAATGCTCTCATAGAAAGAGTGGAAGAAGTATACACTTTTACCCCATCTCTAAAGCCCTGGATTCCCTTTCAGAAGGAAGTGGATTCTTGGCAGTGGTGGTTGTAACCCCTTTAGGGCCCTGGGAAATAGTTTCTGGGTCAGCAGAGTGGCCCTTGTAAAGGTATAGATGTGAGTCTGGGACCCTGTAGTACCTGTCAGGTTTGACAGGAGCCGGAGGAAAGGAGTCAGGGGAAATACTAGACTCAGAGTACACATCTTCTATAACACTTAAAACAGGAGGAATAGCCAAAGGTCTATGCTGAGGTAAATGTAAAAAAAGTCCTTAACCTCTTCCTGGAATCAGAGTGTGTCGGTCCTTATCCTTTCGTTTTTTGGGTAAATGAGCTGTTGGAAGCTCCGACGGCATGATATAACAAAAATTTTCCCCAAAAAATTCCTCTGCAAACTCTGCCCGATGCCTAAGAGTGCGTTTATTGAAGGAAGCACAGGCTGAACAGGCCGAGACGTTGAAAAAGTTGATGAAATTAACTATTTAGATGTGACAATTCGTAAGGAACCTTTGTGGAAAGAATTTTCTTCCACTATATTTAGGAAACCCACCTTTTCCTACGATTACTTAGAATTTAGTAGTAACCACCCCTTCTCAATGAAAATAAGTATTGTGAAAGGACAATTTATTAGAGTGGCTAGAATGTGTTTAACATTTGAACAATTTGTTATTGAGATGGAAGTACTTACTAATTTTTTTAAGAACAGAGGTTACCCAGAAAAACTAGTTTTGGATATGTACAGGGTTGTAAAGGAGAATTGGGGGGGGTCAAGTACACTCCATTATTGGGTAACCTGACTAGGATTAGTGATGAGACAGTCAATCCTGATGGACACATAAGTAGTGTGGTATTAACTTTTGGTTGTTACAGCCAAAAGGTTAAAGATATTTTAAGTAAGAATTGGGTCCTTTTTAGAGCAAATAATGAACTTCTACCCATTTTGGGGAACAACCCAACTTTTGTGTTTAAAACTAATGTGAATTTAAAATTTTTGTTTGAACATCCTACCCTTTTCAAAAGTGTACCTGGGAAAGGTACTACTGGAGGTGGGCATTATAATTATTGTAAATACATTCTTAAGGATACATTTTTGAATATAGGTGAATATGGGGATGTTCATCGTGTTACCCTGCTGCAGTCATCACACTTGGGTTATCCTGCCGTCAGGCGGTCCCGCAGTCGGCCCGAATTCCAAAGTCTTGGTCCAGCATCGGTTGCTGTCACTTCTTCCCTGACGTCAGTGCGCCAGGGGTATATGAGAGGCATCCGACGCCATTTTCTTCAGTCTTTCTTGCCGCGCAGTGCCCGAAGCAGAAGCAGTTCACAAGTGCCGGTCGTCGGCCGACACCTGAGATTTTCGAATAGAGTTTCAGTCCGAAGTCTTCAAAGCTAAGTACCCCGTTGGGGAACCTTTTCTTGCCTCAGTCCGATGTCAGAAAAAGTTAACAATTGCATTTCTTGTGGAAAGCAAATACCTCATAAGGACTTTCATTCTTTTTGTATACCTTGCCTAGGCCCAGACCACAATGTCACTGGTTGTCGGTTTTGTGCTAGGTTCAATAAGCGAACTATAAAGCGACGCTTTGATTTCGCACGACACTACTTCAGTAGGAAATTTAATTACACTATGCCGTCAGAGCAACCGACTACCGGCGTGCATAAAAAATGCAAAGATAAAGAAAGGCAGCCTAGATCCAAGCCAGACTCTGAGCCCTCGGCTGGGCCGGTCGCTGGTTCTCCGGTTTTCAGTGAGGCGCCTACGCAGCCCCTGGCTACCGCTGAATTGGATCCCCAGACCGCTTTGGATTCTCCAGCAGAGAGTTCTAGGGTGCCGCAGCCATTTTCTTTAGGCCCTACCAACGACATTGCAGTAGGAGAAGCCGGTGCTGTAGAAACACCTTTGGTTTCTGAAGGTGTCTTCAGACCGACTACTCTCACCATAAAATCTTATGCTAAGCTTAAGACTCCTCTAAAACCAAAAAAAACTACACTTCAGTCTCAAGGTCAAGGCCCTATGCCTAAGAAACAGATGCTTAAAATGGCTGAAGATTTAATTTCTTTGATCAGGGGTTCCCAACCGCCCCCCCGGACAAAAGGCCTAGACAAGAGGAGGATTATGCCTCCTCTGATCAAGTGTCTGTTTCCTCAGGCTCCTCTGAGGAAAAGAATTACTCCTTTCCCCCTTATGAAGATTCTGATGCGGAAAACTCCATTCCCTCAACTTCTCCCCCTGAAGATTATTCCTTTGGGGAAACCTTACATACCATGAGGGAACATTTCCACTGGGAAGGTCAGGGCTACTCTGACTCAAAGAAAAAGCTCCGAGAGTTTCTTTTACTCCCCCAGCACAGACCACTTGCTATCCCCCCAGTTTTAGACATTGTGGATGATGTTTTCTTAGAATCTAATCTAAATCCAGATTCTTTGCTTCCTGCTCCAGCCAAACCAAATAGATACTATAGAGTGCCTGACTCACATAAATTCCTATACAAAAGCCCTGTTGCTGATCCAGAGACAATCTTCCAGGGTCCCAGAGGGGCTAAGGCTTCTATGGCTAAAAATTCTGTACCCTCTGAAAGGGACTCCAGAGCACTAGATAGGTGGGGGAAGAAGGTTTACACCTCAGCTACTCTAGCTATGAGAGCACTAAATTGTCAATTTTACATGCTTAAATACCAGCAATTCCTAATGTCTCAAATAAAACAAAATATGGGCACGCACCCTCAACAGTCTGAATTCAAGGAAATGCAGGATCTGTTGCATGCAGCTGAACAGGTGGGCCAACATACTTTACAATGTGGTTTTGATGCCTTGGATGCTTCCTCTAGAGCAGCTGTTACAGAGTCTATTATACGTAGGCATGCTTGGTTAATGGAACAATCTCTGCCTGATCATGTTAAAGCAAAGTTACTAGATGCACCCTTACAGCAGGATGTCTTATTTGGGGTTAAAGCAGAGGAGGTTTTAAAGAAAATGGAGGATAAGGCAAAATATATGCAGACGGTCAAAGATTTCCTACAGGTACAGCCCCCAAGCTTCAGCAGAAATTGGCCAACAAAAAAATGGTCCTTTCCAGCTTCTGACAGACCACAGAGGGGTAAATACAGGCGCCCAAGGGGCAGAGGACAAGCACAAATCCCTTTACAAACCTCACCAATGGGACACTGCAACACAGAAGGGAGGAGAAGACAGGCCCCAAACTACTAGAAGGCAAACACAATGACTTAAACCTCAAACTGCCAAGCAAAACTCTCTTGGCAGCTCCCTTGGGAGGAAAATTAGCACTTTTTGCAGACAACTGGTGCATCGTCACAAAGGACAAATGGGTTCTAGACATTATCTCACAAGGATACAGATTCCATTTCCACACCTTGCCAAGGATAAAAGGAATGCCAAACCTGCCACAAAATCAATGGGCAGAGGCACAAAAACAAATTACAGCTATCATGGACAATGAGAGCCATTCAACTGGTACCTACACAGGAGCAAGGCCAAGGATTTTACTCAAGGCTCTTTCTAGTCCCCAGAAAGGACAATGCTTGGAGACCCATTCTGGACCTTTCAATTTTAAACACCTTCTTGCAAGTACCCAAATTCAAGATGCTAACACTACAGCAGCTTCTTCCCATGTTGGGCAAGAAAGCTTGGCTAGTAATGTTGGATCTCAAGGAGGCATACCGGCATGTCCCTAGCAGACAAAATTGCAGAAGATACCTCCGTTTCATTGCAGGTTCAACCCATTACCAATTCTCTGCACTGCCCTTTGGCTTATCTACTGCACCCAGGGTCTTCACAAAATGCCTGGCACCAGCAATTGCATACTGCAGACAGAGGAATTCAAATATACCCATACCTGGACGACTGCCTCATCCAAGCAGAAAGCAAGGACAGTCTCTTACAACACCTGGCTTTTGTAAAACATCTTCTAAGTTGCCTAGGGTACACAGTAAATGAAAAGAAATCAAAACTAATGCCCTCACAAACTATGACATTCCTGGGTGCCAGCTAGAATACAATGGCCCAGACGGCTTATCTGATGCCAGACAACTACAATTAACTCAATACTTCAGAGCAATGGCAAGAAAGACCCAACTCCCTGCAAGAAAAATTCTGCAGGCCTTGGGCTTCATGGCATCTTGCATACTACTAATACCATTTGCAAAACTGCATACGAGGAAATTACAATGGTACCTAAAAAGCGTATGGACTCAACACAGCCACAGCTTGGAAACAATGATACCTCTCATTCCCTGCCTTCAACAGGAGTTTCTATGGTGGTCACAGGCATGTCACCTCAACAGGGGTCAGCCTTTCACCTTACCCCCAGCCAGGCAAACTATGACAACAGATGCATTGGACTATGCCTGGGGGGCACACGTGGCAGGATGGTGCATTCAAGGCATATGGACTGCAGATCAAAGGAATCTGCACATCAATCAAAAAGAAATGCTAGCTGTACAAAATGCTCTGACAGCCTTCAAGGACCTCTTACATCCAGGACAGCTTATCATAAGGACAGACAACACCACAGTAATGTGGTACATAAACAAGCAAGGGGGTACACACTCCTACCCTCTATGCAGGCAAGCAATGACCTTGTGGAACTCAGCACTGGCTTACCAAGTTCAATTACAAGCTCAATTCCTGCCAGGAAAAAAGAACACATTGGCAGACGACCTAAGCAGAAACATCATGGATCCCCACGAGTGGAAACTGGATCCACAAGTATTTGCAATGATAACTCAAAAATGGGGGCTGCCAGACATAGACCTGTTTGCCAGCCCCAAAACTATCAACTAACAAAATTTTGCACAAGGACTTTTCACCATCAAGCTTGGAAAGTGGACGCACTCTCATTCAGTTGGTAAATGCTGACAGTATATGCCTTTCCTCCATTACCCCTTCTCACAAAGGTGCTGCTGAAAGTCAGGATGGAGAGACCCCGAATTATACTCATTGCCCCAGACTGGCCACGCCAGCACTGGTACCCACTATTAAGGAATATGGCCCAGGGCCCACCATAGATTCTACCACAAATTACCCATCTGCTCACACAGCAAGACAATCAGATTCTACACAGCCAGCTCAAAACCTTAAACTTGGCTGTATGGCAAATCACCTAAACAACCAGCCAGCTCCTCTGTCACAAGCTGTTATGGATGTTGTTCTGGTGGCCAGGAGGCCCAGCACCAGGAAGGCCTACTCAGACAAATGGAAAAGGTTTTGTGCCTGGAACCAAGCTAAAGGCCAAAATACCCTTCAGCCTGACATACCTCAAATTCTGCAATATTTAACTGAGATGTTACACAAAGGGCTTTCTTTTTCATCTATTAAAATCCACGCCTCAGCTCTTTCAGCTCACTACAACACGGATCCTCCCTTATTTTCACATCCACTCCTAAGGCAGTTTCTCAGGGGGGCCAAAAACATTAGGCCTCCCAGGAGAGCACCAACACCTACTTGGGACCTCAACTTTGTTCTGGAAAAACTTACGCTACCTCCCTTTGAGCCAACTTTCTCAGCTGACTTAAAGTTTATATCATGGAAGACCGCCCTGCTGCTAGCAATTACTTCAGCGAGAAGAGTTTCAGAGCTTCAGGCACTAATGGCAGTAGAGCCTTTCCTCATTTTTCATCAAGACAGAGTTTCTCTACGAACTAACCCCTCCTTTATGCCTAAGGTGGTATCCAGTGTGGCTCTAAATCAAACCATCCATTTACCCACCTTCTTTCCAAATCCACAGAACAAAGGAGAAAGACTCCTATATTCCTTGGACATTCACAGGCAGCTATGTTACTACTTGGATAAAACTAAGGTTTTCAGAAAATCTGACCAGCTTTTTGTATCCTATGATACAGCATCACAAGGAAAGGCTATCTCAAAACAGACCATTTCCAAATGGATAGGACATTGCATACATTTTTGCTACACCCACCATGGAAAACCAGTTCCTGCTAGCATAAGGCCCCACTCTACCAGGGCAGCAGCTACATCTACAGCCTTCCTCAGGGGGGTGCCAACCAAGGATATTCTGGAAGCTGCAACTTGGACTTCAGTACACACCTTCACCAAACATTACCACTTACCACTTTACTCTAAGACTAGAGCTGGCTTCACCACTGCAGTTTTGCAGGGCCTTCTAGCCTCCTCTAACCCTGTTTGACTCCACCTCCCATCCTTAGCTTTGGGATTCTACCCAAGTGTGATGACTGCAACAGAGTAACACGAACATAGTACAGTTTTGTGCCTACCATAAATGTAGATGTTCGAGTGTATACCCTGCTGCAGTCCAGGTTACCCTCCCTCCATCTCCTCTGACCTAAGACCTTTCTATACCTTAAAATCTGTTACAACCTTTGTGGTGTATTTGCTTATAGCTGGAGGGATTTTTTGTTTATGCTACACTTTTTTATTATTGGTACTATCTACTGACCACCATTTGGGTGGGGGGGGGCACCTGACATCTGGGGCAAGAAAAACTGAAGAAAATGGCGTTGGATGCCTCTCCTATACCCCTGGTGCACTGACGTCAGGGAAGAAGCGACAGCAACCGACGCCGGACCAAGACTTTGGAATTCGGGCCGACTGCAGGATCGCCTGATGGCAGGATAACCCAAGTGTGATGACTGCAGCAGGGTATACACTCGAACATCTACATTTATGGTGGGTACAAAATTGTACTTTAGGATAAACACAGTTGTGGGTAATTGTGGTACAAAGTGTTGTGTTTACCTGGCGTTGTGTCATCATTGTTCTAGTTTTTACATAGAGAAAACTGAAAGGACACTACATTGACGAATGTGTGAACATTTATATGCCATTAGACAGAAAAACACAAACAACGCCTTTTATAGACATTTAAATAGTAATTCAGGCTGCACAAAGTTTTTATTTGGCATTTTAGAAATTTACAAGGATTTCAGAGGGGGTGATTGGGCAAATGCATTAGAAATAGCGGAAATGAAATGGCAAATAAGATTAAATACAAAACACAAAGAGCCAGCACAATTGACTTCAAAATAACTTTGTATTCACAAATACATACAGCAAACAGACCGGTTTCGGCTGGATAAACACAGCCTTCCTCAGTGTGAAAAGCACCAAACAAATAGTATGCTGTTTAAATACTATACAGCCATTTCCCATTGGTGGAATACTCATAAATATTCATTAAGTCCTGGTGGGAATAAACCCCCTAACTTGATGATCCACTTTCTTTATTATTTAGAATATTATGCCATTCAGTTTTATTAAGGTGATTACCATGAATAACATCAATCACCATAAAATTAAACTGTGCAGTGGGATGCAATAAATGATGTTTATATAAAGCATTTGTGATTTTTTTATGTTTAATATTACTCATATGTTCTGAAATCCGTGATCTTAGTGGGCGAGACGTCTGTCCTATGTAGAAAGCTCCACAGTGGCAAGTAGCAAGGTAAACAACCCAATCATTGCTACAATTGGCAAAAAAGCCTGCATCATAAACCCTGGAGCAATTTCTACTAGAAAAAGCCTTAGCTGTAGTCACATATCTACAATTTGAACAATGACCACATGGAAAACATCCATGTAAGGCTTTACCTGACAATGTAGTCTGTTTGTGTGTGGGGAATTTGGTGTCACAGTGCTTGTAATGATTGAAATAGGATTTCAAATTTTTTCCATTCCTATATGAGAAAATACATCTGTCTGGAATAAAGTTAGCAATATTATAATCAGAATGAAGAATGTTCCAATTCCTATGAACACTATCCAAAAGACAATTAGTGTTACGAGCATAGGTGGTAACAAATCTTAGTGTAGTGGATGTAGCAGCAGTTTTGTCTCTGTATTGAAGTAATTCTGACCTATCCATGTTATGTACCTGATTTTTAGCCATTGTAATATTACCAACTTGGTATCCTCGTTGTATAAATCTGTCCGTTAGGTCTCTTTCATTCAAGCAAAATGTATGTGGCTTGGAACAGATGCGTTTTGCCTTTATAAACTGTGATTTAGGAATATTCCTAGTGATGTGTGGTGGATGGTAGCTGGAAGCATGCAGGACTGAATTATATTGTGGGAACTTTCTAAACATTTCACTGTCCAAGGTGCCATCTGGCAGCTTATGTATAAGAACATCCAAAAAAGTGATGTTCTTTTTATCATGATGTTCAGTGAAAGTCAGTCCCCATTGATTTTTATTAAGATATGAAACAAAATCAGCAAGTCCAGATTCATTTCCCCTCCAAACCAACCACACATCATCTAGGTATCACCTCCATATGTCCATATCATGTAGGAAGGTGTTTCTGGAAACATCATAAATAATAATAGACTCAACATAAGCCATGAAAGGTCAGCATATGGGGGCAAAAGATGCCCCCATAGCTGTACCTTTAATTTGCCAGAAACACAGATTTTTATAATTAAATACATTACATGTAAGGACATATCTGGCCATATCAATCAAAAAAGAATTGAACAGTGGAGAATACAGTTTAGCAACATCTAGCCAATGTGCCAAGGCTTTCAATCCTGCCTGATGTGGTATATTCGTGTAGAGTGCACTCACATCTAATGTACATAAAAACCAATCAGGTTCAAGTTGTGTATCAGATACTATTTGTAGAAAGTTAGTAGTATCCTTTAACCTAGATCTAATAAATGGTAATAGTGGTTTCAAATGTTTAGTCAAAACATGGACAAAGGCTCTGTAACATAGCCTGCCAGATACTATAGGTCTGCCGAGGATTGTCAACATTCTTATGGATTTTAGGTAAAAGTAGATGTATTGTGCATGGAATCCACTATAGACAAATGTTGAAAAACTTCATTGTTAATGATACCTCGATCCTTAGCATCAACAAGAAAACATTTTATACATTTAACAAATCTTGAAGTCGGATCGACAGACATAAGAGAATAGTATCTAGTATCAAAAGCTGTCTCCGAGCCTCCCTATCATAATCCGTCCAGTTTTGCACAACCACAGCCCCACCCTTATCAGCTGTAGTAATAACAATATCCTTATTATTCTGTAGGTCACATATAGCCTGTCTCTCCATAGAGGATACATTGTTATATTTAACAACAGCATCAGAACTGAAGTAGTGTAGATCCTTGAGCAAACTATTTAGAACAGGTGGACTGTGTCATGCATAGGTGGTACAAAACTGGATTTATGGTAAGTGAATTTACCATGATCCATATTATAACCAGAATCACCAAAAAATAATCTAAGGTTAAGCAATCTGCAGAAATTAACTACATCTTGAGCAAGTGCATCTTCAGAAATCATAAACCCAGGTATGAAACTGAGACCTTTATTCAGAATGGAAATATGTGGGATAAAACAAATCAGACAAGTTTAGCACATTATTAGAATCTACATCATTCAATTTTTCAGAGCCATTGCTTATAGGCCTTGAATATTTTGAACCCTTCGATGTTTACGTCCCCGTCTCCGTTTACTTCTAAAGGACAACCCTGGTGTTCTTTTGGGAGGGTGACCCGATGTTGCCAGGATTCGTTATCTGTACCAGACGACGATCGTCACAAGATGAAGTGGTCCCATTATAGTTTTGCGTAAAATGGACCTAGGTCTTTACGTTTCAAGGTAGAAGCTGGAGGGTTATTAAACCTCACATGCTTGGTCTGATGCAAAATGGATTTCCGTAGATAATCTTCCTGGTCCCTATGGAATTTCTTCATTTTCCTTGATTTCAATTCAGCATCATATTTTTAAGGTCAACTGCTACCTTATTCAGTTTAGCTTCAAAAGAAGGTTCCTTTCAAAGGATCTTCTGCAGCTGAACAGGTGGGCCAACATACTTTACAATGTGGTTTCGATGCCTTGGATGCTTCCTCTAGAGCAGCTGTTACTGAGTCTATTATACGTAGGCATGCTTGGTTAATGGAACAATCTCTGCCTGATCATGTTAAAGCAAAGTTACTAGATGCACCATTACAGCAGGATGTCTTATTTGGGGTTAAAGCAGAGGAGGTTTTAAAGAAAATGGAGGATAAGGCAAAATATATGCAGATGGTCAAAGATTTCCTACAGGTACAGCCCCCACGCTTCAGCAGAAATTGGCCAACAAAAAATTGGACCTTTCCAGCTTCTGACAGACCACAGAGGGGTAAATACAGGTGCCCAAGGGGCAGAGGACAAGCACAAATCCCTTTACAAACCTCACCAATGGGACACTGCAACACAGAAGGGAGGAGAAGACAGGCCCCAAACTACTAGAAGGCAAACACAATTACTTAAACCTCAAACTGCCAAGCAAAACTCTCTTGGCAGCTCCCTTGGGAGGAAAATTAGCACTTTTTGCAGACAACTGGTGCATCGTCACAAAGGACAAATGGGTTCTAGACATTATCTCACAAGGATACAGATTCCATTTCCACACCTTGCCAAGGATAAAAGGAATGCCAAACCTGCCACAAAATCAATGGGCAGAGGCACAAAAACAAATTACAGCTGTCATGGACATGAGAGCCATTCAACTGGTACCTAAACAGGAGCAAGGCCAAGGATTTTACTCAAGGCTCTTTCTAGTCCCCAGAAAGGACAATGCTTGGAGACCCATTCTGGACCTTTCAATTTTAAACACCTTCTTGCAAGTACCCATATTCAAGATGCTAACACTACAGCAACTTCTTCCCATGTTGGGCAAGAAAGCTTGGCTAGTAATGTTGGATCTCAAGGAGGCATACCGGCATGTCCCTAGCAGACAAAATTGCAGAAGATACCTCCGTTTCATTGCAGGTTCAACCCATTACCAATTCTCTGCACTGCCCTTTGGCTTCTCTACTGCACCCAGGGTCTTCACAAAATGCCTGGCACCAGTAATTGCATACTGCAGACAAAGAGGAATTAAAATATACCCATACCTGGACGACTGCCTCATCCAAGCAGAAAGCAAGGACATTCTCTTACAACACCTGGCTTTTGTAAAACATCTTCTAAGTTGCCTAGGGTACACAGTAAATGAAAAGAAATCAAAACTAATGCCCTCACAAACTATGACATTCCTGGGTGCCAGCTAGAATACAATGGCCCAGACAGCTTATCTGATTCCAGACAACTACAATTAACTCAATACATCAGAGCAATGGCAAGAAAGACCCAACTCCCTGCAAGAAAAATTCTGCAGGCCTTGGGCTTCATGGCATTTTGCATACTACTAATACCATTTGCAAAACTGCATATGAGGAAATTACAATGGTACCTAAAAAGCGTATGGACTCAACACAGCCACAGCTTGGAAACAATGATACCTCTCATTCCCTGCCTTCAACAGGAGTTTCTATGGTGGTCACAGGCATGTCACCTCAACAGGGGTCAGCCTTTCACCTTACCCCCAGCCAGGCAAACTATGACAACAGAGGCATTGGACTATGCCTGGGGGGCACACATGGCAGGATGGTGCATTCAAGGCATATGGACTGCAGATCAAAGGAATCTGCACATCAATCAAAAAGAAATGCTAGCTGTACAAAATGCTCTGACAGCCTTCAAGGACCTCTTACATCCAGGACAGCTTATCATAAGGACAGACAACACCACAGTAATGTGGTACATAAACAAGCAAGGGGTACACACTCCTACCCTCTATGCAGGCAAGCAATGACCTTGTGGAACACAGCACTGGCTTACCAAGTTCAATTACAAGCTCAATTCCTGCCAGGAAAAAAGAACACATTGGCAGACGACCTAAGCAGAAACATCATGGATCCCCACGAGTGGAAACTGGATCCACAAGTATTTGCAATGATAACTCAAAAATGGGGGCTGCCAGACATAGACCTGTTTGCCAGCCCCAAAACTATCAACTAACAAAATTTTGCACAAGGACTTTTCACCATCAAGCTTGGAAAGTGGACGCACTCTCATTCAGTTGGTAAATGCTGACAGTATATGCCTTTCCTCCATTACCCCTTCTCACAAAGGTGCTGCTGAAAGTCAGGATGGAGAGACCCCGAATGATACTCATTGCCCCAGACTGGCCACGCCAGCACTGGTACCCACTATTAAGGAATATGGCCCAGGGCCCACCATGGATTCTACCACAAATTACCCATCTGCTCACACAGCAAGACAATCAGATTCTACACAGCCAGCTCAAAACCTTAAACTTGGCTGCATGGCAAATCACCTAAACAACCAGCCAGCTCCTCTGTCACAAGCTGTTATGGATGTTGTTCTGGTGGCCAGGAGGCCCAGCATCAGGAAGGCCTACTCAGACAAATGGAAAAGGTTTTGTGCCTGGAACCAAGCTAAAGGCCAAAATACCCTTCAGCCTGACATGCCTCAAATTCTGCAATATTTAACTGAGATGTTACACAAAGGGCTTTCTTTTTCATCTATTAAAATCCACGCCTCAGCTCTTTCAGCTCACTACAACACGGATCCTCCCTTATTTTCACATCCACTCCTAAGGCAGTTTCTCAGGGGGGCCAAAAACATTAGGCCTCCCAGGAGAGCACCAACACCTACTTGGGACCTCAACTTTGTTCTGAAAAAACTTACGCTACCTCCCTTTGAGCCAACTTTCTCAGCTGACTTAAAGTTTATATCATGGAAGACCGCCCTGCTGCTAGCAACTACTTCAGTGAGAAGAGTTTCAGAGCTTCAGGCACTAATGGCAGTAGAGCCTTTCCTCATTTTTCATCAAGACAGAGTTTCTCTACGAACTAACCCCTCCTTTATGCCTAAGGTGGTATCCAGTGTGGCTCTAAATCAAACCATCCATTTACCCACCTTCTTTCCAAATCCACAGAACAAAGGAGAAAGACTCCTACATTCCTTGGACATTCACAGGCAGCTATGTTACTACTTGGATAAAACTAAGGTTTTCAGAAAATCTGACCAGCTTTTTGTATCCTATGATACAGCATCACAAGGAAAGGCTATCTCAAAACAGACCATTTCCAAATGGATAGGACATTGCATACATTTTTGCTACACCCACCATGGAAAACCAGTTCCTGCTAGCATAAGACCCCACTCTACCAGGGCAGCAGCTACATCTACAGCCTTCCGCAGGGGGGTGCCAACCAAGGATATTCTGGAAGCTGCAACTTGGACTTCAGTACACACCTTCACCAAACATTACCACTTACCACTTTACTCTAAGACTAGAGCTGGCTTCACCACTGCAGTTTTGCAGGGCCTTCTAGCCTCCTCTAACCCTGTTTGACTCCACCTCCCATCCTTAGCTTTGGGATTCTACCCAAGTGTGATGACTGCAACAGAGTAACACGAACATAGTACAGTTTTGTGCCTACCATAAATGTAGATGTTCGAGTGTATACCCTGCTGCAGTCCAGGTTACCTCCCTCCATCTCCTCTGACCTAAGACCTTTCTATACCTTAAAATCTGTTACAACCTTTGTGGTGTATTTGCTTATAGCTGAGGGATTTTGTTTATGCTACACTTTTTATTATTGGTACTATCTACTGACCACCATTTGGGGCACCTGACATCTGGGGCAAGAAAACTGAAGAAAATGGCGTTGGATGCCTCTCCTATACCCCTGGTGCACTGACGTCAGGGAAGAAGCGACAGCAACCGACGCCGGACCAAGACTTTGGAATTCGGGCCGACTGCAGGATCGCCTGATGGCAGGATAACCCAAGTGTGATGACTGCAGCAGGGTATACACTCGAACATCTACATTTATGGTGGGTACAAAATTGTACTTTAGGATAAACACAGTTGTGGGTAATTGTGGTACAAAGGGTTGTGTTTACCTGGCGTTGTGTCATCATTGTTCTAGTTTTTACATAGAGAAAACTGAAAGGACACTACATTGACGAATGTGTGAACATTTATATGCCATTAGACAGAAAAACACAAACGCCTTTTATAGACATTTAAATAGTAATTCAGGCTGCACAAAGTTTTTATTTGGCATTTTAGAAATTTACAAGGATTTCAGAGGGAGTGATTGGGCAAATGCATTAGAAATAGCTGAAATGAAATGGCAAATAAGATTAAATGCCACCCACACCCCTGGTATTAATGACTTTATAACTATCATGCAATTTTTAAAGCACAGAGCCTTGACACTTTGAATCAATTGTCTTAGTTAATATTTTAAAGTATTTTTAAAAAATATATTTTATGTATTTTTGTATTAAAATGTTTAATTGTGATTTTTTAAAGTCTATCACATGTATCGATCGAAGTGATTTGATTGGTTGAATTTTATTTTTTAAATGGGGGCTTTTTGGGAAAATAATTGGTTCTGATGAAGTCAAGGCTTTTTGGAAGAAAGCATTTGACCGTATTTTGAATAAACTTGTGGCAACTGTCGTTTGGATTACTGTCTTTTTGGACTATTCTTTCTCAAGCACCAATTCAGCTAGGCAAAAGAGGATTATTCTCTCTAAGTTTATAAATGGCTACAGAGTAATGATTTTATTTATTTATTTGAAAGTTTTAGCTAGAACTTTGTATATGCGAAGTGTTTTAAAATGATTGGATGTATGTAGCTATTTATTTGACATGTTTCAGTTGCGATTTTAATCTGATGAAGTTCTGTTTCAATAAAGGAGGAATGAAAGCTGCTGTTGGAAAAATTGATTGTCCAAGTTCATTTCTGGATTTAGTAACTGTCTTTTTGTTGTTACATGAAATTGATTTTGTTTTTTGAGTAACATATAAAAATATATTTGAGTCCACTGAAAAAAGTGAATGACCCCAAATATCAACATTGACATGATCCACCACAAATTTTCAAACATTAACACGTGGCATGGGAATCCCTGATTGAATTTTCCTCTTCTTACAGCACTTTCTAAGTGCTTTTCTGGCTTTAAAAGCTAGTGAAACACTTTTTTTTTGGTTACTGGTAGTACGCCACAGAGCAGATAACTCTTTATGGTGCATGGAGATTTTATGATCGTCTTTCACTGATCATAACCTGTTATGTGTTCTCGACATAGATACCAAGATTCATCTCTCAAGGTATACTCTTGAGACAAATTTCTTGATGTCCATGTCTTATAACACATAATAGCATTGTTACAATCAGAGACCCAATCATAATCCCCTGTGTTAGATCCACGAAATTCCACTTTCAGCTGAAACGATTTCAAGCATGACCAGAAGTGATACAAAATTGTCATGGGTCATGAATTTTTTAACAGAAGACTGGCCTCATATTTTGACAAGAACTTAAAAATCTATCAGAAGACATTACCTATAAGTAGACAAATGCTATGTTCCTTGAGGATAAAGCATTATTTTTCTGTGAAAAGAGAGAAAAAACGGTACTGAAAGAACTACATGTCAGACATGTAGGCATTGTTTAAATGTAAACTTTAGCATAGAAGTCTGTGTTGACTGGATGATAAGATTGAATGTATGTGTTAAGAGTGTGCACTATGTCAGACATTATGGAAAATGTAAAGAGAAGTAACACTGCATCCTTGAAAATTTCAAGCTGGATTCTTGAGAACACTGCATCTAGATCTGTAGGATGTTACATGAACTATGATTGTTGTGGATGCCAATACAAAATGGATGGAAGTATTTTCGATGTTGAAATAGTCTCCACAAGCTACAACAAATAGACTGCGATTATTAATTTTTCTTACACCAGAACACATATACACTTACAAATAATGGTAGTTAGTCCAAGTCAGAAGAGTTTTATCGTATTGATCAATATTCCAAAGACATGCGTCTGAAGCATTTCTCCCTGGGCCTCTGTTGAAAATAGGCTCTGTCCTAGTTGGACTTTCCCAGTCAACAAATGTTAACTAAATAAATAAAATATAAAATTGTACAAGTACAACAGGTCTCTCGGGTAGCAGTGGCTTAGCTGAAGCATATGCTCAAACATTTAACAATGAAATAAAAAAGCTTTGAAATGATGTCTTCGCTGAAATATTTACGATTTCCTTATTTCTTGTACTGTATAGAACAATACCTAAACAGGTCTGTCAGCTGCAGAGATATTTTTTCATAGACATGGTAGAAGACTTGTCTCTAAGTTGCACGTAGATGTTTGTGCTGTGTAAGTGTGGATGAGAGTGTTTCTTGTGATAGAGTGGTTTTCCATTCACTATTAGTTTTTCTGCCTTACGCTGTGAGTACGAGGCTAGGGCCTCCAGCTACCTTGCAACCTTGAATTAGATAACAGGTATTTAGAAAATGAATAACTGTTAAAATCGAAATAGACTTGATTAAACTGCATTTGTAATGTAATACCAGTACAGTAGAGAGTCTATTATCCAAACTAATTGGGACCTAGGATAGTTCAGATAATCAAACTGTTTGGATAATTAAACATGGGTCCCCTTTAGAAACCCAAAGTCCCACTTAACCAAAACCCAAAAGACCAAGACAAAAATCCCGACATCCCAGAAGACTGACCATCCGGAAGACTGACAAATCACTAACAGTAAGTAACCACTTGGCCAGCATGCTGACCTTTGCCTCTTACCTCCACGGTAGTGCGATCTTGGAGTTGGTATATTTAGTTGGGGGGGGGCCCATGGGTGGGTTTTCTGTGCTTCGGTTTTAATGTGTTTGTGGGTTGGGCGATCGGTTACTTACCATTAGTATTTTGTTGGTGTTCTGGGCAGTTGGTCTTCTGGGATGTCGGGTTTTTCGTCTCAGTGTTTTGGATTTCGGGTAAGTGGGATTTTGGTTTTCTGAAGGGGATCCTCAAACATGTACTTGAACTGGAGAAAAAACTTCTAAAAATGTTTTTGTGAACATTAAACAAGAAAAATAAAATAAATTTACTGTAAGTATAAAATGGTACAGTATATTATTGTAGTACAAGCTCGAAAACACGCACAAGCAAATATGTGTAAAGTTTACATATTCAAACTTTATGATTTTTTCCTACCTGAAAACGAAGGCTGTGTTCAGATGATCGACATTCGGATAATTGACTGTCTACTGTACTTTAATAAGTTTCAATATGATAAATGTGCAAAGTGCAGAGTCAAAATTCTGTATACATTTGAGATTCTATGGGGGAGTTTCCTGCCTAAGTACAAAGTTGTGTCCTAAGGGCCCTTGATGTGGAGGAGATCTAAAGTAGCCACTGGTATGAAACCTGGACAGACGTGTCCTGCTTCATATCTTGTTGAAGAGATTGACATGAGTATCAGTTCTAAAAGGCATAATGATAAGTTAAGATTAAGCTTGCCCATGGAGACTTACTGCCCTGAAGAAAAGACTGCAAATACTGAAGAAATATTCTTTTTTTAATTATTTTATTGAACTTTTATATTTAATGAAAAAAGATTTTTTTTTTTTTAAAAAAAAATTTTTTTTAATTGAAATTTTACATAGAATGAAAATAAAGATTGACTGACAGCCGCAGGGTAGCGGGTTGAGCAGGACACTTCACTGGAGACTTTGTTACACAACATTGAGTCAGGAAAATGACAGACTTAATGCCAGTGCTGAGACATTTGCAGAGGGTTACTATGTTCAAACCTAATTTAACTTTGTGACAGAGGGTCTCATGGCCTGAATTCCTGAGTAACATTATTAGGGACATTTGTCTATCTCAAAAAAATAGACTTTCAAATTAAGTGCCCTTTTACCCTTGAATGAATTTATCAACGTGCTTTTATTAAGAGATGTGTAACTGAGCTGCCAAAAGACTGTAAATTTGAGACAAGGTACCTATATAACTTGGACCTGTTCATCTGCCTAACCTCAGACAATAGTGTACCTAAAACACGGCTCCTCTTGTGTTCTCTCTCTAAAATGCAAAAAAAACAAAGACTTTTCCTATATTTATTTTTATATTAGGTGTTGTTATATTTTGTTTAACTTTATTACTTAGATTTTCACCCAGAGATGCATTTCAAAGTGCTCTGTACTCTTACCTTCAGCTTTTAGTAGTCTGTGGTGCAGCTGTAAGTGCATGTGGGGTAAGTAAACGGGCAATAGTATCCTTTTTTAATTTGTTACCCTTGCTTCCACATAAAGTATTTGCTTATTTATGTAGGATAGATTAATATCTGTGAAGCTGTTTCTATACACCACTGACAGTGACAGAAGACCTTTTTGTTATGGTACAGGAATAAAGTAGATAAATAATTTAATTGGAATTATTATGACTGTTTCTTGGGGTGTCTGATTCATTATATTATGATCTGAATTCTAAATTAATTTTACTTAGGATTTCATTTGTATTTTCCCTAGAGCTGAGCTGAAGTGATCCACTTTTAAATATTTCTGAAGTAAAAGGTAATATCACCAAATTGTAATACAAACTTTTGAATTTTGCCTCTCATGATATTGTCTGCCTGTTAGAGTCCTGGACAGTATAATATGCACCAAAATTTTAATGCATTTTTCTTTCAATATTAAAATAATCAGGTTGTCCAGAATACTAATTTTATATAATATGTTGATATTTTACAAGTGCTTTACTATAAAGAGGTACTGGCGGTGGTATATTTGTATTTATATTGATCAGTCAGCCTATCCCTCGATTGGGTATAGTATGCGATTCATACGAGTAGTAGTAGTTCTAACTGTTGGGATACAAACTCTTAACTATAAGGCTGGTGTTAAAGCACAGACCAGCACACAAGATGAATGATGTGCATGGCAGCTGCTAAAATCACATTTCCTGCATCACAGTAAGGAAGGCGAGATAAACTGACTAAAAAGTGGCATGAAGTGAAGCAACATGCTCCTGTGGTGTGTGTCTGTGTACCTTATTAATTATTTACAGACCAACCTGAGTGTTTGAACTGATGAATTCTATGTTTCTGCAGGGGGTCAGTTTTATTGTCATGGTAAAAGACTGTTTTTTTAAATTGGATTTTTTTTTAAAATAAAGAACACACTAAAAATAACTTTTTTTCCAGGAAAACAAATTGCAAAATCCTTTTAGCTCTGTTCAGTCCCATTAATTTTCATGAAAAATATGGTCAAGCTTTTGCTTTGCCTCAGATCACTTTAGTAATTGCCATGCGAGAGAGAGATCTAGGACTGCCTTCCAACCCTTGAAGCTATCAGCATAACTTCCTCACATAAGAAGTGGCTTTGCCGATTTCTGTAAAATCGCATTTATAGAAAAAAATTTCTACTCATTTGAAATGTATGAAAGTAATTAATATAACTTTTTGTATAGAGCTACAGCTGCATTATAACATGCCCAATAAACCACAGGAGTCAGAACAATAGATTTTCTTTTGCTCATGGTACAGGTTTAATTTTTTTACTTGGATTTTGTTCTTTCCACCCAAAAGATGCGTTTTGAAATGTACTGCACTGTTCACATCTCAGTAAGAAAAATGTTAGAAATGTTGAATCAATAAATATTGAATTCAGATGACAAAAGGTTCCTGAAGTGGCTTTCAGTCTTCCATGTTTCAAAAGAAAGGCCCATTTAAGTTTCAGACTACTAAATATTGCCTTCCAGATGAAGGGCTATAAATTACAGTAGACAGAAAAGTAACTTTACAAATCTCTCTGTATACTTAAATAGACATTATTGACTTTTGCAGCTGTCTGAGTGCCCCTTTACTGATGCCTGTAGTGGCTTTGCATGCAATCATTGATCCATTCTGAACATTTTGACTGATGGCAGTGGTCTGCGTAAGCAATGTAAAGCACAGGAAGTTGAGTTACTCTGACTTCTGCTTCCTTGTGCGCCTACAATGTTGCTGTTCTGCTGTCATCTATGTGTAATGGTTTTGAAGCATAGGCTATAGTTATCTAGTACTAGTCACTGAGATAACCTCTGTGCATCTTCTCAATAAAATGTGACTGCTAAGTAAAACCCAAGCTGAAGTATAGCCTGGCATAACTTCAGATCTGAATATGAGGACATTTGTGTACGTGTGTGTGTGCGTTTTTCAAGATAACATCGGTGAACAGTGGGGTTAAGGAATTTTCTTCTTTTTTTTCAGTGTTGTGCAGTCTCACAGTTAGTATATTTAGAGTTGTGCATGTGTGGGTGCTACTACAGCCCTCACATACATGTATATATATGTGTGTGTGTGTGTGTGTGTGTGTGTGTGTATGTATATATATATATATATATATATATATATATATTTATATGAAGCACTTGTATTTAATTTGTGTTCACTTTTCAATGGCTTTCACGATCGATAATGTTTTTATCGCTACAGTTCTGACAAAACCTTTTTTTTATGGAACTAATATAAACATGTTAATCATAAACTGACCTTTGAAGGTTTCTGTCATGCCATGATCTGACCCATAAATAAAAGGATAAATGCAACATAGACTAGGAACTCGGTGTACCCAATCAGTTGGTATGTTGTGGAAGATGGGGGAAACTGTAATTCTTGGTGAAAGTTAATGCAAATAAAAAGAGAACAGGAGGACTTTACACAGGCCAAGACTGAATCTCAGATGCTGTAGCTGAGAGAAGATCTTAAACCCTAAGCCACTGTGTTGTCTTTTGTCTAGTATAAAGCAGCAGTTTTGGATTGGCATACAATTTACTGGAATAATACACAAACATAAAAAAAAAAAGAAAAAATGCTTTGAGTATGCCTTCCGTTATTTTATGACATACTTTATAGTTGGAAATGTGTAGAGGGGAAGAATCACACAAGGCTCATGTGGGGAGGACATGCAAATCTTATGGCAGATTACTCCTGGCCTTCAGCACTGTATATTACATTATTGTTTTTCATGACCCTGTTCAGCAGAGGAATGCAGTGCATAATGAGGCACTTTATACATATATTTATTGACTAGACATACATGAACACATGCATAGTGTTGGATAGAATAGCAAATATAAATCATGCTGTAGTTGCATTGTCTCTACTTCATGATTAGTAAGGCACACTTTGCAACTTTTTTCATATCTACTTTCTGTGTTATAAATATGTTTTCTGAATGAACTAAATTCCTCCCAGACAATTTTCTTTGTATTCAAGTGCTGAAGTAAAACAAATTGCAAATCAGATGTGCATAATTCACAATGAAATTACATTTCTTTCAGCCTGGGCTGCAACTGCTCACTGTTGGTTATAATTTATATCTATCAATAAAAGTTTTCTTGCTAATAAGTAATCTGCTTGTATGGTTGTAAGGTTCACTTTCTGCATCCTTTTATGTTTAGACTATTGTATTTGTATTTTAAGAATGTGATCTGCCTGAAATTTTCAACTTTATACCAAGAAACCAAGGGCTTCCTGTTCAGTAATGTGTGTGCAGGGCTACAGACATCTTCTGGCTGCTAAATAAGTTTGTCAAGTATCCTCAAATGCAGACTTTAGTGGAATTGCATTAGCTTTTCATCCATTATATACAAACCTAAACATTGGTCAGTTTTGTAATGTATTCCTTTAGTTTTTGCATTGTTTTGTAATGTGTTGTTGAAATGGGCATGTGAAAACAAGTTCACTGAACAATTCAAAGCGCAAAAAGTTCATCTGCTTACCTGTTCTGAACTGATTTGTAGAGACAGGTCCAGCATGTTAGCATGGGACTGAACCCTCAGTTATTCAGTCCCAACAAAAGCCCCCCTATAAGTAATAGTCTTCCTCCTGATCTCTAGCTCAAGAATCACAAAATATTTCTGAAGCTTGGAACCCTGTTGTCTTCCACATTCTGAAAACTAACCTGTTGTACCTGCTTTTGAGCACTTTATTCAAGGATGCTGAATGACCCTCCCTGTTTTGTGTCCCACTTCTATTCCAAAAAACAATTTAATGGCTGGTTTCATGCTTATTTAATTTGTATATGAGAAATGTCCTGATGGTGAAAAATAACCCCCAGTTCTTATCCCCAGCCAACCTTTGATTGAAAGTGATAATGGCTCCTTCCTGATTTTTTAGACATAATTTTTAAAGTGACATTTTTGAATGGTGCCATGATAGTCGTTTTTAATCCGTACTCCTAAATACTTAATCATACCATGTCCCCATAACTATGGGTATTGTTGAGCCCATTCATGTGTTAGTACACGGTTTTCTGCTATAGGCTTCGTTTTATCTTTCTTTACTTTATATTTATTTTATATCCTAAAAAGACATGAAACTGTATCAAATATTCCATAACACTGAAGTATCTTTTTCTGGTTTATCAAGTTCAAAATAATTTCTGGAAATAAAGCTAATTACCATACCAGTTATATTCTTGAAATTAAGTCCCTAATTTTCTTTTCTAATGGCTTTAAATACAAAATAAATAAATGGGAAAGAGGACACCCCTGCCATTTTCTTCTGTTCAAATGTAGTTTGTTGGAAAAGAACCCTCTCACCTTAATTCTTGCCTCTGGGCTTTCATAAATCATCCTAATTATAACCCTGTTATTCTGTCTTGGAATGCAAATGCTGCCATTCCCAGCTGATTCCATTGTATGCTTTCTTTGCATCAAGACCTCCAAAAAATGTGTGTGCACGTGCACTCTTTATTTCCCTGTGCTCATCAGTGTCTTATTAATATTGCCAGATGCTTGCCACCCATCCACAAAACCACGTTGATCCATATCCAATGATTTTTGTAAACACATTCTCCATTATGTTAGGCAGTGTAGACATAAACACTTCATCATTGCTTAAACTTGAAAGGAATCTTCATGAAGCTGGGTCTGAAGTGTCTTTACCCTCAGCCACCACAGCTGTTTTTCCAAAATGGTGGTACCCCACCCCTCCCCTTTTTTAAATATTGTTAAACAAACCTTCCAGATCTTTATCACTTTTGTTGCTTTCCAACTTCTGATTTTTGGTCTAATCATATGCAGTAAAGATATATAGAAGTTTACAGTTTTGACGTCATACTTGTAGCATATTGATCTTTAAAAAAAACATGATTTCTATTTCCACATCATTTTTTGTTGCCCATATGTACATCAAGATTATATTGTCTCTCTATTTTCTAAGTATGTATACCATAGGTCTAAGCATCTAAACGTATGCTAAGATTTGTTTTTCTCAGAGTAGTATTTTTTCAAATATACCTTCTAGTCTGTGGAAAAGAAATTATATACTCTGTTTTCATGCTTTAGAAACAAATTGGGCATTAAGACACCACATCTAAAATGAATTATGTACCTATCATATTTTTTGTTAAAATGTGTTGTTCTTGATGTAGTCTGTTGTGTCCAAACTACAATTTTTTAGATAGGACTGCAACAGATTTTTATCTTAAATGTCAGGCAGATTTTACCTTTAAGATACAACATTATAGTGGCAATTCTTTAAGCATTTAGAGCAGCTTGTTTTCTCTCCTTTAAATTTTCTTATTAAGAATCTGGGTGCTTTTTCTAGTTGTATTAAGTGGTTTGTACAGGGACTACAAACCACAATACTATGGCTAGTGATGGTATAAATTAATGAAGTGTACAGGACAAAGTTGATTTCCTTAGGCCAGTTAGAACTAACTTTAATAAGTTCATAGGTAAGTTCTAGGCTTAGCTGCCCTTGAGGGCCATATTAAGCCTAACCAATTTCTCTATTTGTGCTTGAATTACCCTATCCCATTTAGTTAGAGATTGGTCTTACCTATTCCATGGTTGATAATTGTCTAGTACCCCTAATGAGAACAACTGGGATCATATCACAGATACTTTGAGGGGACCCATGCTTGTGATATAGCATTTAAGAGCTGCCTCTGTCCATTAGTAGTACAGGGGGCAGTTCTAGGGTAAATTTTCTTTTCCCCATCCATAGATCCAATTTGCACTTGAATATGGACAGGGATGAACTTTGTAGAATGTGGATGGAGGAGTCTGTTCCAGAGCAGTTGTATCCTCTGCAAGATATACCTGTCCCTCCAAACCATTCTGTTGATGTTGTAGAAAAGGTTTAGATATCTACACTGAGTATTTTTGATGACATTAGCCTTGCAGATGTGCAGTAAATCCAACAGTATTTGGGTTGGAGGATGCTTTGTATTCCAGACACAGGTCACCTCTTAAGTCTGTAAAATACTGAATATAGTGACAGGTTGAGTCTATCCATGTAGTGCCAGAAGGGGATAATTGAGTATACCTTTCTGGATGGGGTGCACATACTGATCAAAGTTTAGCTTGTCATCAAGTGCAAGTCTTAATACTGTTGCCCATTTTTATGACTTGTCTGTTTTATAATCAGAGTTGATTTCTATATACTACATTTATTGACATTAAATGAGGGGATATTGTAATTATACCGTTTATTTTATCTAGATAATCAGGAAGGACTCCTCTTCTTTTATTGATGTAGTCATGTTACATACTACGTGCAGAGGACTGCGACTTATTCCACATAGATCTTTTCTCACTTCAGTAGTTGCATAGAATAATGTGAAGACAGGGATCTCAGTACAGATCTGCTTGTGCCATCACTGGCCACCTCAGCATTAACTGACAGATGTCCACCCCTCATTCTGATATTGCATTTTGAGTTTTGCCATACAGCCAGTAACTTATCTATTGGCCTATATGATACAAAACATGGTTTAGTACCACACATCTGTTTGTAATGTAGGCCGCCTCAAAATGGTGTGTCATGAAATAAAATAAGGCAACAGTATATGTATATCATTTGCAATCAACCACGTTATGGTTTATTTATGCTTTGGTTGCTGGGTTAGTCTTACTAGGTAAGTGGATTCTTTTCAGGGGAGACCTGAGGTAATATTACTACTGACTGGGGGAAATTTGTCCAGAGTGTTATGGAACTCCCCCTAGTGTTAGGAATGTGCATGTCCTTTTCCTAGTGCAGTGGCTGCTGGGAGGATGGTGCACGATAAGAATATGGCAGAAGGCATAGTGGCAAATGTCAGTGCTGTGGAGAGTATTAGTGGGATTGTGGAGGATTTGGAAGTTTTTTCAGCAAGCCCTCTTTTGTGAAACTACAAATGAGGAATTGACAAGTGAGTCTTGTTTTATTATAACACTCCAGTCAGGAGGGCTATAGGATGATATATTGAACGAGCTGTTAATGCTGAGAAAGCTGCAAAATGAAGGAGAGGTGTGTCTTGGAGAGATGCTATGGAAATTTTCAAAAAAGCGGCAGTCAATTTTGAAGGGTGATAGTGGAAAAGAAATCTTTTGCTGAAAAAAATAAGAGGATACAAAGGGGAGTAACAGAAAAGAAAAAGGTAAGTACAAAGGGAGTAACAGAAAAGAAAAAGTTAGAAGATGATGAAAAACGGAAGTATGTGGGGAGGATTCAAAATAAGTAAAAGAACTGGACAGGTATAAAGTTTAGGACAACATACTGGTTCCTTTGGGTGTAAAATCTGAAGAAGTAAGAACATTTATTCTTGAAGACATTGTGACATTTTGAGACTATTTATTTAATACAAAAATTTCTTGCGGAATATGGAAGGAACTGTAATCCTTGGAACTTATGTTTAATAAAAACATTTAACAAGGAAACAAAAGAAGATTCATGTGCAGTTTTGAACAGACGTAGAAAAGAGACTTTGAAAGGACCTTTAAAACACGCTTTTATATAAAGAAGTGCTGGACATTGTAAAGTTTTATGATAAAAGGGGTTTATGGACTGGTGGATTGGATTGTAATATTGCGTTAAAAATGGAAAAGGACAAAATTTATACATATTCCAAGTATGATAAGTTTTGAAGGAAATAAAGCTGTTATAAAATACTAGGGGCAACCCGAAACATGTTTTTTGTGGAAAAGGACAATTGGCAAATAACTGTGATAAAAATCATTGTTATATTTGTGGGGAACTAGGTTATGATGCAAGACAATGTGAAATGTTATAAATGTAACATAATTTGGCATTTAAGATGCATTGTAAAATTGAAACTGATAAAAAAATAAGAAAAAAGGGAAGGAAATGAAAAAAATGAATGGAGGAGTTAGATAAAAAAGGCAAAGGAATATGAAATAGAGGAAGATGATGCTGAAAACAGTTAAGAAGATACAAATTGGGAAGTAGTAAAAGGGGGAAAGAACTCTATGTAAAAGTGTAAAAGAAAAAAACATTTAAAAGGGATAAGTGTGAAAGAAAAAAGAATGCATTTGAATGAAAAATACAATTATAATTTCTAGAAGGTTAATGAAAAGGGAAAGCAAGCACTTCCTTTAAATGTGAATAGTGAGAAGGATACGAGTTTTGAAATGGTGCAGCAAATGTGATACAGATGTAATTATATCAGAATATATGAGATTTTTAATGAGTGAAGAAAAATTACAAACCAAAAAATTATGGGGATGAAAGATAATTTGGATGCTGAAAAATTATCAGTGTTTCTGGTTCTGGCTGCAGAAATAGTGAAAATGTTAACTATGACTTCAGTAAAAATGGGAAGATTGAGTAGTCTAAATTTGAGATGGAAAGAACAAGTATGTAGAATTATAGCATTATATGCTTATGTTGCTTACAAAGAAAGGTAACGTTTATTTCATCAGATTAGAGTCTATGTAGTGATTAAATATGAATATTATAGTGACAGTAGATTTCAACTGTGATTTAAGAGGCAAATGTTAAAAGAAAGAAAATGATGTAAGAAAAATGTTAGAAGTTGTTAGATGTATTGAATTCTTTGTGATAAATATTCATGGACTTACAGAAGGGGTAATTATAAAACTGAAACAGATTACTTTATAATATCAGAAAGATTGATTGTAGGTAGAAGAAGAGATAATTGAAAAAGGTTTTTCTTATCTAGCAAAATGGATAGAAATAAAGGAAAATGAATATATAAAATAGGTAAAGGAATAAAAAGGATAAAAGAGAAAACATGGGATGAAGAAGGAAAGAGGTTAATACAGTTATGGAGAGATCATATTACTAGGAGAGCATTTTATAAAAAAATTGTCTGAGTGGTGGATTTTTAATGTAAATATAAAACATTGCTTACAGTGGCAGTACAGTGTGAAAGTAAAAGTGTAGGAGAATCTATAAAGATGCATTAGAAGATTTAGAAAATTACAGATTATTTTGAGAAAGAAAAAGTATTATAGAGAGGAAAGAAGAAAAGATTAAGGAGTTATTATTTAAGCAACGATATTTCTTGTAAGGAAAAGAAAAGTAGTATTGACATATTTAAGTAGATTAGTAATGGAAGATAGTGGTGTAATGACAGAAATAAAAATGCAAAATGAGAAATTGAAAGAATCCAGGAGCAAATTATAAATATATTGTAGTAGAGTATGTACAAGAAATATTTAAAGGAAACAAGAAAATTTTGAAAATAATATAGGGAGTAAAGTTTTCAGAACAAGAAAGTAATATGAAAAGGAAATGTCTCTGGTTGAGTAAGACAAAGTACTAGGGCAAATAAATATAGATTTGACTACAGGACCAAATGTATAACATTTTAATAGAATGACAAAACATATTGCTTAAAGGTTTTATGAGTAAGTGAAAGTTTCATGTATAAAGAATTATGTAGACAAAAGTCAATTAAACTAAAGACTAATAGTATTGAATAAATAATGACTAAACTCTGTATGAAAATTATACAGAAAAGATTTAAAAGCAAGATGGAAAGTGTAATAGAGAACAGTATGTATAGTACAAAGGGGAAGAAGTGTCAGGAATTATTAATGATAGATTGTGGATGACATTATAAATTGAAGAGAGGAAGATAAACTTATGATAAGGAACCTTGATGAGGCATTTGATACAATAGGACATGAGATTTCTTGGGCAATAATGAAAGAATATAAATGAAAAAAAAATTGGAAATAATGTATGTCCCATAAAATAATAAAGTAAAATTTTAGTAAGTGGTTAAGTAAAGAAATACATATGTGGAGAAATGTGACTGAGATGTAAAAAGAGCTGTATATGTCTTGCTTTAGTTATGAATGTGATTGTAGGAGAAATTGTAAAATGAAGGACTCCTAGTTTGTAATGCCTGAAGCATTAAGAATTTCACTTTTTTTAACTTATGCAGATGATATAGTAACTGCAAATAATAGGACTGGGATAAAAAAGTAATATTTTGTCTAAATGAGTGTTTAGAAGCACTAGATATGACTTTAAAGAGAAAGAACAGTTAAGGATTAGGTGATATAATTATGATAGGGAGAATACATTGTATAGTGAATGAAAAGCATAATTATGATAGGGAGAATATATTGTATAGTGAATGAAAAGTCTGTTGGGTATAACATTTGGGAATCAGAATGAAAGTACAATTCAATGGGGAAAATAGAAGAATTAAAATGCATTTGCTTTTCTTCTGAAACTATATAGGTTATTTAGGAAAAATGGTATAGTTAATAAATTCAGTATTAATGGGAAAATAGCATATTTAGCAACTATATTTACGTTGCCAAGATTTGAAAAAGAATTATTGCAAATATGTTTTCATTTATATAGGGTTCTAGATTGAATCAAGGAAAAAGAAATTTGTATTTAAATAAAGATGAATGAGATTTAGGGCTAATTAACCCAGTGGTATATACTGCTTCACTTAACTTGAGATGTTAATGTGGATAAGTGATAAAATGAGATATTAGTTGTAAAAATATTAAAATTTAAGTATGATAAATTTGGGAGGGTGGTATAAATGAGTAAAAAAGAAAAATGCATAAATGGAGAAATGAAATGTTATCAAGGATAAACTATTAGTGTGAAAAATAAAAATTGATATTGAAAAGGAGAGAAAATGGTATGATATAATGATACAATATTCTGTTAAACCATGGAAAAATCTAGTAGAAGGAAAAATTAAAGCTATACAAATAAGAAAAGTGGTAAAATAAAAAAAGTAGAGTGTCACCATTTTTTAATGCAAACTGATAATAGATAAATTACCAGTGAAAGAAACATGCTATATAAAAAGAGAATTGAAAGAATAATTGTACATTTTGGGGAGGAGGAAACTGCTGAGCATTTGTTAATGTAAATATGTAAAATATTATGTAAATAATGTTTTTGAATAAAGTACTGCACTATAAATGCAGAGCCAAAGGAATGCTACAGGAGAATGAGAAAGGAGATATTTTGTGAGTGGAGCTGCTAGTATTTCAGAAGAAAATGCAGTGGATAATTCAAATGCTGTGGGTCAGGATTTACCACAGCAAACATTGCTCTTCAAGGAGGAGGTCTGGAAAATGGAGTTTTTCATTGGTTAATTGAGGAGAAAGGCTTTGTCTTATGTCAGTTGCAGTGGAAAAGTGCTTTCCAGTTGAGGAAAGTAATGGGATAGTTTTCAGTGATGCAAAGCAAGAAACATGGTGAGCAACCTGTTTAGAATCTGATGGTTTTGCCTGTGAGGTCAGAAGGTTTGCAAGAGCCACCAGCTGTTTAAAAAAGTAATGAAGTTGCATCTCTGTCAAAAAATAATTTAGCAAGTGCGTAAAACTAATGCTGCTGCAGTGACTGAGCATTTTGCCTCTGCAAAAAGACAATACTGCTGAGCAGACAGAAAGAGGCCAGTGGTGCATGCATGTAATGGGTAAAACAGAAACAATTAACAGATACATTATTTGGGATGAAGTGTTCATCAATTTAGTATCTCATTTACCAATACTGAGGCTTTAATCCAATTGGAGTCGGTGTCATTTTGTGAAATAAAGTTTGAATAATTTTCTTTGGCACAAAAGTCCCTAATTAATGCAAAAAAATGTATTATACAACGAAAGTAACAATATATTTTAGAAGCGAGTGATCAAAAATTAAGGAACTTTTTTTTAAATAGAACTGTTTTAAAGAGGTTGATAGTAATAAAATATTAGATGACAGGAAGCTTTGGAGTGGAACATGGGAAGTTTGGACTTTTTTTGGATAAAGGGAAAATGTACATCTTTCTAATATTGCAATTATTAATGGTAAAGGGATTATAATTAAATAGTGGGGTCAAGCCAAAACATGCTTTTGTGTGGTGCAGATATTCATTTAATTCAAACAAGTCATAAGAAGTGGTGGCTCAGCTGTGCCCCTCTATAAAAGACTGTAAAATCACATGAAAAACATGTGACAGACATTTCTAGTTTGTGAATGTTTGCATGGCGTTGGATTAGAGGAAAATTAACATTATACAGGACTCTTATTTCAACGGTTGCTTCTCAAAATAAAGAAATGTCTCATGAAACTGAGGAGATGCTGATAATGTAGAAAATATGACTGAAAATGTTAGTTTTAATGTTGATTTTGTGAATATACATCCTGCATTGAGAGGCTGAAATTTATGTTGAAGAACTAAAAGATGTTGATGGAGCAAGTATAAGAAAAGTAACTATAAACCTAAATCAACATAAACTGCAAAAAAGGGATGAATTATAACTTTGAACTTTAAATGTAAATATCATTAAGAAAGAGGTAAAATAATTATTAGTAGCAAAATAATGTTTGGGCAAACAGCTGAAATTATCTGTTTTGAAGATGTTAGGTTTAAAAAAAAGTTTGTGTGAGAGGACATGATATAATAGAGTTTTGTGAAAGGCAGTTGATCAGTATAGCTATTTTGTTTAAAAGTAAAGAAATTAAGTTGTTAGATGTTGTTAGTGCAATAACAGGTAGATGTGTTATTCCAGATAGTAGTTTCAGAAGTAAGACACTTAGGATAGTAAATTTATATATTTATATCAGTATTAGAGACAGATCATTTCTTTCTGAAGGAAAAAAAATACTGTGAGCATGGATATTGTGGTGGTGAGTGATTTCATTTATAATTTATGGATTTATGGTAGCAAATAGATAAAATTAATATTGATATAAAGCATGTAGGTGGTTAATGGAATGTGGACAATTAGTGTTAGGAAATTATAGAAATGTATAACAGAGGTAGGCTATAGACAAAAGTTGACTCATGTTTTATTGTCTTTAGGTTTATTGTAAGTAGAGGTATATTACATGTTAATTTTTCAGCTTATGAAGCTTTATGACTTGAAAAAGGGGAAGATGAAAGGTTTATTAAGGAAGGAAAGAGACTCAAGTGACGTATGGGTAAGATACATAGTATGACAGAATTTCACCAGACCATACGTCTATGCATCTATTGTATGACTCATTGGAGCTCTAGTGTGTAGTTTCCAAAGACAAGTATAAAAAAAGAATATTTAATACTTGAAAGGGATGTGTGCAAGAAGAATAGATTTAATGTAAACAATGTTTAAGTACATATGAGGATGTATTGTCAGGTGGAAATGGAGAGTAACTGTGAAAATAGGGAGTTCTTGATTTTATTCAGTGAAATAATTGTATAATAAGGGAAGTGCTGCCTATAATAAGGTGGTGGTGTGTGATGTAGAAAAACATATGGCAATACAGTACATGACAATATGTTGAAAATAATGAGGGCATATGGTTTGGAAGAAAGATTAGTCAGTTCATTAGAATCAATTTATTGATGTACTTATAACAAAGTTATGGATAGTGAATGGTTAAGTGAAACTGTTAGCATAAAAAGAGGGGTAAAGCAAGCATGTACCCTTAATGACATCTTTAATTGCATTTGTCATGAAAGCTGTTATTGGAGGGTGTAAAGGTCAGGAGAGTGGCATGGTAGGAAGTGAAACAGAGTGTTACAATGCCTATTTTATGTCATACAGGGATGATTTTTTTATTGGTTGCCAAACTATGTGGATAAGATAAGTCCTTACTGTAACAGAAAAGGAGTTAAACGAATGTGAGCCTGATACTGAATAAGAAAAAAAGTTGAGTTTTGGAAAAAGAATATGGGTAGTGTTTATTTTTCTTAAGCATTTGTGTTATGGATGTGAAGTTTGGAAAATGGAAGATTGTTGATAAAAATGAAGGGTAAATTAGAGGAAGTTGCTACACTTGTTATTGTGGAATATGAGTCAACTGTACACTTAAGAAATTAGGATATATTGGTAATGTGTATGGATTCCTTACTAGTATAGAAAGAGTTGCTAGAAATGTTTTTAGAACAATATGGGCATTGAAACATGGTGTTAAATTTAATAGGGTAGTGCTATACTACCAAAAGAGGTTTGAGTGTAAAAATAAAACTCTGTTCATTTAGCTACATTACACCTATTGATTGATTTATTTATTTATTTTACATTTGTTGACCGGGCTAGTCTAACTGGATACATGTCCATTTTTTGTAGAGGCCCGGGGAGATGAGCTCCAAGATAGAGCAATGAAATTAACAAGGTAACAAAATAAGGAAACATTAAACAAAAAATCATATTTGCAGTGCATATTGCAGGTTATCACAGTAAATTCAGCAGTGCAGAATACAGGCATAACATAGCATGCTAGTACAATTAAGATGTTCTAGAGGGAGATAGTATTAAGGTTAATAAGGAAGGAATTACAGTTAATGAGTAGAAGGAGTAGGAAGAGCAAAGTATTAAGAGACACATAACTAGTCAGACTTAGTAAAGGGGCATAACCAGTGTGTTCTGAGTAACACTTTCAATTTGTTTTTGAAGCAGGATAGTGAGGGAAGTGTGGAGAGTTCCTTGGGGAGGAGATTCCAGGCTTTTCCAACAATATTAGAAAAAAGGGAGTTTCCAGCCTTGTGGTTTGGTTTTCCTTAAGGATTCCAGGTTTTTATAGGGAGTGATGAGTGTGGAAAGAATAGGAGTTTTGGAAGGTTTGTAAAGAGTGTTGTGGGCTATAGATAGTTGATGGAATTTAATCAGATTTTGTAGTTCAAGCCATCCTAGCTGCTTTAAATTAATGCAATGGTGGGTTCTAAATGGGTTGCCTGTAGCAAATCTGGCAGTGTTACTGTAGAACATTTCCAATTTGCTGAGATTATTTTTAGATAGATTAGTAAAAATGGGTGAGGCATAAAGAAGTGTAGAGATTCGATGAGTGTGTGCTATAGTGGTTTTAGCTGAAGGATTTTATCCTATAGAGAGAGCCAGGTTTTTTGTTGACAGTTTTTATAGTATTGTTAATATGGATACCAAAGTTCAGATTGTTGTCAATGGTGATACTCAATAGTTTGGTGGTTGGTTCAGGGGATATAATAGTTAAAATAAAATAATAGTTTTATTGGTAGAGATAACTGAGAAATCAAGAGGAGAGGACTTATTGGTGGGAGAGAAGAGGAGGAGTCTAGTCTTTTTGGGGTTTAGGAGAAGGCATCTATGTGTGAACCATTGCTCAACTGTGTTAAATACTTGTTGGGTAAGAGAGACAAGTTCAGAAGAGGGGGTGGCTGAGCATATCAGTGTGGAGTCGTCCGCATATTGTATGCATGTGGCTTGGGGGATGGCACATATTCTGGATAGTATGTTATATTGTAAACAATGATAAATTTATTAGGCAAACTTTTTGTGAGAAATATGCTAACTTTTTAAAGATTACAGAGGCAAGAAAAAGGTTAGGGAGGAGTGTCTGCAAATAAATTGAAATGTTTGCTAATAAAATCATGATGTGGAAAATGCAATTTACATACATACACACAAATATTTCAAGCATGGGCATTATTCCCTTCTAGCTTGCCAATATACCAAAACACTTGTTCTCATAATAAGTGTCTAGGCTGTTCTTAAAAATATCTAAACTAGTACTTGCTTTAATGTAATTTAGTAGTCTGTTCCATGCATCAGCTATTCTGTCAGAGAACCAATTAGTACACTTCTCATTCATATAGAATCTTTTTTTAATTTCTCCAAGTCTTTTGGGTTTCTAATACCATGACTGGAATGGACCCCACTCCCAAGTCAAATTACGATTAAAATTCATGAAATTAGTGTTGTTTCAGTCTTTGATGTCAACCAAAAGTTCTCTTTGTAGCACCTGCAATGTGCCCAGTAATGACTCCTCCTGCAATTCGTATGGGGTTACATGGATTGGTAACGTATCTAAATAAGATTATAGATTCATTTTTATAAGACCCGATGTTCTTCGTGTTTCACTGTTGCAGTCATCACACTTGGATTATCCTGCCAGGGATAGCCTTCAGTCGGCCTGAATACCAGAGGCTTAGCATTTCTGCATCGGTTGCTGTTACTCCAGGACTGACATCAGGTCATCAGTGTTATAAAAACAGGAAGCCAACGCCATTACATCAGTCTTTCTTGCCGAGGAGCCTGAAGCAGAAGCACGATTGCCGGTCGGCCGCTACCTGAGTTTTCATTTCCGAAATTGAAGTTGGAGTCTTCTAAAGCTAAGTACCCCACTGGGGATCCTTTTTTCTTGCTCTAACCAATGTCAGAAAAAGTTAACAATCGTCTCGCCTGTGAAAGCAAATACCACACCGAGATTTCCATTCTTACTGCGTCACCTGTTTAGGCCCAGACCACGACGTCCCTCGCTGTCAGTTTTGTGCTTTGTTCAACTCCAGTACTATGTCATTGGGCCCTTATCGTAGCTAAATACTTTCGCTGTCGATCTCTGTATTCTGAAATGGCTTCGGTAAGCCATCCGACTACCGATCTTCCAAAAAAACATAAGGATAAAGACAGAGACAAGACTGCACAGGTCCAAAACTGCCAATGATGCTTCCGTTAAGCTAGTCTCCAGTTTGCCGGTACTCAGTGAGGTGCTGATGCCCACTTCTATGAATTCGCAGGCCACTACCGAGACCCGTTCGGAGTCCAGTATGCCGCGACACTCTTCTTTGACTATGGAACTTGCGGATGTCTCAACCTTGGATGGGTCCAGAGCCGCTGTGCAGGCACCAGCTTCTGAGGAAGTTCTTTGCACTGCCGATATTCGACATAAACAAATGACTTTTTTTTTGCATCTTCAGTTCTTTCTAATACTACCAAGTTTCTATGGCCCAGAGTACAAACTAGGCCTAAAAAAAACAGTGACCCAAACTGAAGCGCCTGCTTCCTTGCCTCAATCTCAGATGCTTAAAATGGCAGAAGACCTTATGCTCATTAGGGGAAGCCAGCCTACCCCTGCTTAAAGAAAAAGAGACTTGTCACCAGCAGCTTTATCTGACCAGGAGTCTGACGACTCTGAGGTTTCTGATTATGAAGACATGCTCTTATCTGCTTATGAGGATTCAGATGCAGAGGAAATCCATTCCTTCTGTCTCTCCTCTAGAGGATATTTCTTTTGGTGAAACTCTACATACCTTGGGAGAGCATTTCCATTGTGAATGCCAGGATTATCCTCAGTCCAAAAAGGGACTCGGGGGAATTTTTTTACATTTACCACAGCACAGACCCTTGGCTATTCCTCCTGTTCTGGATGTTGTGGATGATGTTTTTATGGAATCCAGTCAAACTCCTGATACTCTACCTCCTGCTCCCAGGAAACCTGACGGGTACTACGGAGTCCCTGACTCTCTTAAATTTCATTTCAAAAATCCTACTTCTGACCCAGAGGTCATCTCCCAATGACCTAAATGAATAAAAGCAACCACAGCTAAGAACCCCACCCCTTCGGACAGGGATTCCCGAGCTTTAGACAGACGGGGTAAAAAGTATACACCTCTGCAACTCTTGCCACTAGAGCATTAAATTGTCAGTTCCACATGCTGAAATACCAGCAACATACTATGGAACTTATTAAACAAAAATTATCTACCTTCCCTGACTGTGCAAAAAAATAAAGAATTACAGGAGCGTATGCATTCTGCAAGCCAAGTTAGTAAGCATATACCCTGCAATGTGGGTTTGACTCCCTAGAAGCATCCTGCAGGGCAGCAGTCACAGGTTCTGTACTTAGAAGGCATGCTTGGCTTAAGGAATAGACCTTGCCAGACCATGTCAAATCAAAATTATTGGACGCACTACTGAATAAAGACTATCTGTTTGGCACCAAAGCAGAAGAGGTTTTGAAAAAGATGGAAGAAAAAACTAAGTCTATGCAGACAGTTAAAGACTTTTTGCAAGTCCAGCCTCCAAGATTCAGTAGGCATTGCCCCTCAAAATATTGGTCCTTTCCAGCCCCATCAAGGCCACATTAGACTAGACCTAGGGGAAGCAGACCCCCCGACAGCCGTCTCAGGGTATGCAGAGATCTAAGCAATGGAGTACCTCCACTTCTAAAACAGGGAGTGCTAAGCCACTCCCTTATGGAAAGAATTCACTTTTCAACTCCACATCTCACCTCTGCCCATCTGCTCATACCCCTAGGAGGAAAACCTGCCTCCCATGCAAAAAACTGGGCCTCCATCACCAACAATCGATGGGTCCTCAACATAGTGTCCCAGGGGTACAAATTTAATTTCCACATGCTGTCAACCATAAACAGGTTCCCAGATCTTCCTCCAAACCAGTGGGCAGAGGCACAAAACCAAGTTCTTTCTCTGCTCTCCATGAGGGCATTTCAGCCTGTCCCTGCAAAACAGATAGGCCAAGGATTCTATTCCAGACTTTTCCAGGTTCCCAGAAAAGAGGGTACCTGGCACTCAATCTTAGATCTCTCCATTTTAAACACCTTCCTGGTGGTACCAAAATTCAAAATGCTCACCCTACAGCAGCTTCTCCCTATGTTGTTGTTGTTGTGTCTTTCGGCTTTTCCCGGTTAGGGGTCGCCACAGTGGAACTCCGGTCCGCTAATGATTGGCAGTTGATTTTTACATGCTGAGTTGCCAGCCCTAATGCATAACCTTCAACGAAGGTATGCCCATTCACGCATGTCAAAACGCAGAAAACACTCTGAGATTTGAACCGGTCAGCATCTTATTGTGAGGCGACAACGCTACCGCAGTACCACCACCACCACAGCAGCTTCTCCCTATGCTGTCCAAAAATGCCTGGTTAGCCCCCCTAGACCTAAATGAGGCCTATCTGCATATCCCAGTCAGAGACACTTGCAGGAAATATCTGTGTTTCAGGGCAGGATCTATGTATTATCAGTTCTCTGCACTTCCCTTTGGCTTACCCACTGCTCCCAGAGTTTTCACAAAATGCCTGGCTCCAGCCATTGCTTACTGCAGACAAAGAAATATTCAAATTTACCCCTACTTGGACGACTGCTTGATTCAGGCAGACAGTCAGGAAAAGCTGTTGCAGCACCTGACATTTGTAAAGGACCTACTAACATCACTGGGGTACACTATCAATGAAAAGAAATCTAAACTAGTCCCCAGTCAAAAAATTGTATTCCTGGGAGCAAGCTTGGACACAGCATCCCAGATGGCATTCCTTACTCCAGAAAAACAAGCCTATCTGACTGGCTACTTCTCTCAACTGGCCACCAGAACCCAGTTATCCACAAGGAACATCCTGCAAGCTCTAGGTTCATGGCCTCCTGCATTCTACTAATTTCATATGCCAGACTGCATATGAGGAAACTTCAGTGGTACCTAAAAAGCCTTTGGTGTCAACATTCTCAGGACCTGGAAACTATTATATTTATGATGCCTTGTCCAAGGAAAGATTTTCTTTGGTGGGCAGCAGCATGCAACCACAACAAGGGACTTCCCTTTTCACAACCCCATGCCGCCCAGACCCTAACCACAGATGCATCAGACTATGCCTGGGGTGCACACCTGGACGGCAGGTGTATTCAGGGCCACTGGAGCCCAAATCAAATTCATCTGCACATCAACCAAAAAGAGATGCTAGCTGTTCAGCATGCTCTGACAGCTTTCAGATCCCTACTCTCTCCAGGGCCTCTACTAATCAAAACTGACACCACAGTGATGTGGTACATCAACAAGCAGGGGGACCTCACTCTTACCCACTCTGCAGGCTAGCCATGACCGTGTGGAACACAGCCTCAGCCATGCATATTCACCTGCGAGCTCAATTCCTGCCAGGGAACCAAAACTCTCTGGCAGACAACTTGAGCAGAAATCTCCTAGACCCACAACAGTGGCAATTAAACCATAACACCTTCAGCCTTGTAACCCAAAAATGGGGTACCCCGAAGGTGGACCTATTTGCCTCCCCCCACAACCACCAGCTCAGCCAATTTTGCACCAGGGAACCTCACAGCAAGGCCTGGAAAGTGGATGCCCTATCCTTGAAATGGGTAAACCTGTCAATCTATGCAGTTCCCCCTCTACCTCTTCTTACAAGAGTATTACTCAAGATAAGGGAGGAAAGACCAAGGGCAATCCTGATTGCCCCAGACTGGCCACGCCAACACTGGTACCCATTACTGCTCAGTCTGTCACCATTGCCTCCATTGCACCTCCCTCAGATTCCAACTCTCCTGACTCAGCAGGAGGGAGAGTTCTTGCATCCATAATTGCAGACCCTGAACCTGGCAGCCTGGCTTATTCCTTGACTTCTCCTCCAGTGGTCAGCCTAAGCAAGTAGGTGCTGGATGTTATACATGAAGCCAGATGATGCAGCACTAGAAAATCCTATGCTGTCAAGTGGAAAATGTATTTTTTCCTGCATCCAGACTAAAGGAGCTGACTCAGCACAGCCCTCCTTACCTCTTATCCTGGATTACCTAGCAGACCTACTCCACAGGGACCTATCCTTCTCTTCCATTAAAATCCATGCCTCTGCCATATCTGCACATGACAGCACTGAGCCGCCTCTCTTTTCACATCCTCTCATCAAGCAGTTCCTGAGAGGGGCTAACAATTTAAGGCCACCAAGAAGAGCCCCTACCCCTGCTTGGGACATTAATTTTGTGTTGGAAAACCTCACACTACCCCTCTTTGAGCCTGCAGCTTCAGCAGAGTTAAAATTCCTCTCTTGGAAAACAGCCTTGCTTCCAGCCATCACTTCAGCTAGAAGTGTGTCTGAGCTACAAGCACTTATGGCTGTGGAACCCTTCATCATTTTCATGCTGACAGGGTCTCCCTCAGGACTAACCCAACTTTCATGCCTAAAGTAGTGTCCAGTGTGGCTCTCAACCAATCTATTAATTTCCCCACCTTTTTCCCTAAACTCAAAAATAAGGGGGAAAGGATCCTGCACTCTTTAGATGTGCACAGACAGCTCAAATTCTGCTTGGATAGGACTAAGCCCTGTAGGAAATCTGACCAGTCAGCTTTGCACCAGGAGCAGAGGGCAAGGCCATATCAAAACAAACCATCTCCAAATGGATGGCACACTGTATCCATTTCTATTATAAACACCATGGGAAACCCCACCCCCACAGGGGGTGAGAACACATTCCGCTAGGGCAACTTCAACTTCTGCAGCCTTACTCAGAGGGGTCCCTGGAAGCTGCAACACAGTGTTATGTTCATACCTTCACCAAGCATTACCACCTGCCTATCTTTTCTAAATCCAGGGCTGGTTTTGCATCCGCAGTCCTGCAGGGCATAATAGCCAGCCCCAACTCTTCTTGAATGCCTCCACCCATTCTTTAGCTTTGGGAATCAACCCAGTGTGATGACTGCAACAGTGAAACACGAAGAACATAGTACAGTTGATGTTCAGGTGTATTCACTGTTGCAGTCCTGGTTTCCCACCCTCTAGCCCCCTTGTCTCTCTCTCTCTCTCTTTCTCACTTTTTACAGGGCTATTGGTGTTTACTATTTACTGGTGGTGTTTTTCCACCATAACTTAGCTCCCTATTTGGGGGCTCCTGACATTTGGGGCAAGAAAAACTGATGTAATGGCGTTGGCTGCCTGTTTTTATACCACTGATGACCTGATGTCAGTCCTGGAGCGACAGCAACTGATGCAGAAATACTAAGCCTCTGGTATTCAGGCTGACTGAGGGCTACCCCTGGCAGGGGATAACCCAAGTGTGATGACTGCAGCAGTGAATACACTCGAACATCTACATTTATCGTAAGTGTACACAATTGTACTTTGCTCCTACTACTATTGGAACTGTTTGGGCATCTTTCTTCCACATTGCTCTCATTTCTGCCTGCAGATCCTGATATTTTATGACTGTCTGTCTGTACACAAGACATTGTATTCACTAGGTGTGGTGATTTCAATGATCAGTGCTTCTTTTGTCTTCTTTTATTGGACCACTATATCCAGTTTTCTAGCATCTATCTTTTGAACTGTTGGGAATGGGTGATCCCATGTGATATAAACTTCATCATTTTCTATGATGCTTTCCAGATCATGTTCCCAGTGTTTTTCAGCCACTTCAATACCATAATGTTTGCACAATCCCCAGTGCAACTGTCTTGCCACATTATTATGGCTTTCAGTATACAGTCCTTCTGCCATTAGTATATCACAACCAGCAACAAGGTATGTGACTGTTTTAGTTTTACAAAACCTACATTTGTGTGTTTCTCCCACATATTTGATGGACTTTGTAAGCCAGCATGTACATAGCCCACTATCTTGGGCTGCCAATATTAACCTTTCATCTCTTGGTTTGAATTTGCCTTTCCTTAACCATTCCTGCATTTGTTCCTGATCAACATGAAGTTCTTCCAGAAGTTTTCTATACTTGCAACTATATTTATGCTTTTTCTACATTTCTTGCTTTATGTAGTCCTTCACCTTATATTCTTTCTTTTGTTTTTTGGCGCATTCAGTTGCTGTCCGATTCTTTTTTCTACTTCTGGTTTGATTTCCATTTCTGCCTGATGCCGATATGCTTCTGTTAAGTTAAGCAAAGAAGTCATCTTAGATTTATTCTCCTCATGTTTTGAAACTTTCACCTCAATTGGGTCTTGTGAGGTCAGCAGATGTGAGGAGTCCCACGATTGCTGATCTGTACATGTAATCAATGTCAAGGAGGCCCATCCCTCCTTCAGAATGGGGAATATGTAATCTTGGTATACACTGAGTTTTATAAATCATTTGGTGAGCATGAAGCACCCTTCTTGTTTTCCTGTCTAATCTATCCAATGCATAGAATCTTCTACATAGGTTGTCTGATGAATCTCTAGTACTTTTTGTTAACCCCAAACTTTCCCAAAGGTAGTTGTCTCTAAAAGCCCTATATACCTGAATAAGATGATCTCTTAGATATCTGTAAGAGACACTTTACAAGTTCAGATATTTTAGTCTTTCATAATAACTTAAATTTTCACATCCATGGATGTTCTTGGTATATTTCCACTGTACTCTTTCCAGTTTACTCATGCTTGTTTTCTTATATGATTTCCATATTGTTATTCCATACTCAAGTTTGGGTCTAATGTAACTAACAAACATAATTTTCGATTTCTTAGACTTTATAAATCTTTTTATACAACCTATAGTTCTATAACTGTCATTAACCAATTGGTTGATATGATCAGAAAAACTCATAGCAGAGCTGAATCTGCCCATATACTCAGGTCCTTAAATGAGTCTGCAGTTTCAATCACTGTGTGCTGTATTAAATATTCACCTTTCGGTTTGTCTCCCAAATCTCATATGCTTAGTTTTTGATGTATTTATCAGAATATTATTCTCCTTTGCCCAAATGGTCAAGTTATTTTGCAGACATGCCTTATCAGTAACGCATGTAATCAGTTTACCCAATTTTAGGTCATCTGTATATAGACTGTAGAACACCTCAGATGAAAAAGTTAGGTCTGAAAGATACAATCTAAACAAGTAAGGGCCTAGGACAGAACCCCGTGGGACACCCTGACTGTAACCAAGGATTTCACCTGTCCAGTTTCTGTATGATACTTGCCATGTCCTATTTGTAAGCCATGCAGCTATCCATCTTATCAAGAGTATATCAGTACCTAGTTGTACTAATTTCTTGATCAGTGTTGTGTATGACCCTGTCAAATGCTGAAGTTAAATCTATATAAATGATATCACAGTACAATTTTTCATTCATAGTGGTTATATTATTATAAAACATGTTGCCGGTGTTAATAGATCTATTTTCAACATATACATGCTGATGTATGGTTTCAAGTCCTAACCTACCCAGTTATGACAATACCTTATCCATATTACCTTCTCCATTATTTTTCCACAACATGAAAGTAGATTTAAGGGTCTATGTGACTCTGGGTTTGTCCTACTCCCCTTTCCATTAAAGACATGTTTAATAAGTGCATGTCTCCAATCTTGAGGAATCTCCCCATATTTATATGACCCAGTGAATAATAGATATAATTGTACCATAAGTTCTTGCTGAAGTGTTCTCATGCCATTGTTACTAATTCTGTCTCCTCCCTATGCTTGGATCCAGTTTGTACAGTTCTTTTTCAATGTAATCTAATTTGATTCCAGTATCTGGGGTTTCCTGGGTGTCACTAGGACAACCTGTCACCCCTTTTGTGGAGCCAAACTGTTTTGCATAAGATTTTGTAAATATATCTGTAATCTGTTGCGTCTGAGAATACATTTTAGAATCTGCACGCAGTTTATCAATTTGTGTGTTGGTTCTCCTTCCACATTTAACAATACAATTACAAACAGAAGAAAACAGTAGGCATAATGAAGACATTTTATGTTAAAATGTGGAATCAATATGACAAAAATATATAAAGAAGAGAAATGAGAAGGATTTAACATGATCAATAAATCAGAAGACTTTTTGTGGAGCTTGATAAGGAAATTACCTGTAAAAGGTCAAATGAAATGTAAACAGATGAATGAAAGAATATGTAACTTATGTCAAGTCATAAAGGTGTATGCTTTTAAGAATGGGATAAAAGTCAAAAGGTTCAGGAAGAAAGTTAGTATAGAATTTGAGTGTTTAAATATTGAAATGATAGTAGATGGGTTATATCTTGAGGGTGTATCACAACAGAAGGATAATAAGGACAGAATATTAATAGAATGTTTGGGTTATATTGGCCAGCAGGTGTAAAAATTGCTGTTTAATAAATTGAGATAGTGATAGAAGAAAACATAAAAGGACAAGATAGTTGTGAACAAAAAGGTGAGGAGGGTAAATCTTTATTCAGTGCAAGTAATATAATTGACCTGATGATATCAGTATAATACAGCATGTATAGTAATCAGATGTGTTATATGAAGCTTCCTGATTTTTTTTTTTTTTTTATAAGTGCCATGGGTTCTTTTACATTGACTTGAACTCCCAACATCTCAGGCAAATGGGGCCACTGGTTAATACCTCTTTTGAGGGGCCTTCCATGGTGCCTAACCATTTAATTGAATTGGGTTCACAACATGTTTGTTCTGATAACTTTTTAGTATGGTATAAACCAAGTCCTTGTATTATTTTTTGAAAAGCAAAGACCTTGAAAGGAGGCAAGCTACTGTTATGTACTGTAGTAGAGTACAGTGCAATGCTATTTAAGTAATTTTGATTAATACAGCCTCTTATATGTTCCTCATTCTTGTTAATAATCACACATGGTGCTTTCCCGGTGTAAAACAAGTTGGCTGTTATATTTTTGTCATAAATCACCTTGTTGTGTTACAAAGTTTTGTCTGATTGTAAATTATGATCATTAATATTCACACATTTTTTAATGTATTTTTAATTGTACTGATTATATATTGACCACAGAGATCAGGTGTGCATCCAGTAATTAAGCATTTGCTTAACTTATGTAATGGTTTAGTTATTTATCCTCAACTCTGTATACTAGGAATGTTATCAAGGCCAACATAGGTGGTATTTTTGACTTTGTTACAGTCATAACTGTTTGTTTCTATTATAGTTGTACCTGCATTATGTTGGACTTCATTTCATATAAGGATAAGGTTCTCCAACATATCAGTAGAATATTTGAAGTTGGCTTAAAATTTTAGTACCAGTATTGTTATACCAAGAACCAAGAGAAAATTGCAAATCAGAGGTACAGGCCCAAATACACTACTCAGCAACAGTTAACTTACAAATGTAGTAAAATTTATTAAACAAAAACATCAAAGGTTTAGTGCTTTTGTCCTATAGATGTGTCATGAAAGACTTCATTAGAAGAGCAAATACAGGTTGACCTAAGCTTATATAACTTCCTTAAGGTCATTGAAAGTGCTTGCAAAATTTTAAAGGGATAGCTTCCCACTATCTAAATTCATTAAACATTAAAATAATACTACTTAAAAAAAACTTTTAAAACACATAATGTTGGTTATAAAAATCTTGAAAGCAATATATAGAGCATAACAACTTGATGCATAGGTAATATTAAAAAAGTCATCCTTTAATAAAAGTAAGTATAGTACATTTAAGTCAAGTAATAAATACTCAACTACATGAACACACAACTCATATTTATAAGGAAAAAAAACTTCCATAAAAACTTGATTGGTTTTGCTAAATATATAAAATGTGTATAAATATTTAGCAAATAAATAAATTGGTAAACTTTTTATAATTTGGCTGCCTGTTACGCACTGGTAAAATAGAAATGTCATTTATTCTGGATGGGGGGTTATTAAGCTTAAGCTGCCATATTAATTATATTCTCATTTGTCTCCTACTCACCCCCTCATGGACTCACAAGAATTCTTTATGTTATGGCAAGTAAGTTTTTTTTTTAAAACATGAACATGTTTCAGAGTGCTTGGGTAATTTGTTACTCTTGTACTTCTCTGAAATGTTGTAACAGTGCTCATATACTCTCTTCCTGAGGAGTCATACTAATTTGCCTAGGTAGAATGCTGGGCACCTCATGTACTGAGCGAAACAGACTTACCCCCATGGTGGAAGAGTTGCCACCTTGTAATTTACAGTAGAACGAGAGATGTTGTCCAAACTTAAACTTTCACCCTTTAAGATATAAGAACACTATGTACACCATCCACACTTTGTGGTACCTAGTTTGGCTTCCTTACTTATATTTTTCCTTGATTATTTTCTAATAACCATTTAACATTATGGGCTGTTTCATAAACAAAATTAGGATTCCCCCTGTATGTTGTAGATTAAGGTGCTTGGTTTATATACATATGTGTGTGTGTGTGTGTGTGTGTGTGTGTGTGTGTGTGTGTATATATATATATATATGTATATATATATATATATAATTTTTTTTTTCAAGCTGTTTTTAACGATGCTTATGTGTTCCGAACTATCATTGTTTTGCACCGCAAAGCACATACAAGTTTCTTTGTCAGCGATTTCATCATAGATCAGTCAGTGTTCTTATCAAAGCCTATGCCTAACAGGAGCTTATACTTAATACCCCATTGACTAATGACTTCAAACTAATATTACTTACAAGATCTTTTAGATAATCCCTGTTGAGGAACATGTTGACCACTTTATTTCAACCACCAAATCATCTTTGTTGATGTCATCCTAGCTAATCTAATAACTTTGGGCTCAACTCTTTTTTTAAAACAAAGAATGTGAGATAGAAAAGTGTAAGTAATCATTACTATGATAGATAATAGAAACAAAAGCAACACCAGAATGTCTTTTGTTAAAATTGTAAGCAAATTTCAAGAAATTAATTGTACTGGAAAAATAATCTATAAAATCTTGAACTTATGGATCTAGACCATCCCATAAAATTAAAATGTCAACCAGGTATCTCACATGTAACTTGCAATATTTGAAGTATTCTGAAATGAAAACCTTCATGAGTTCCCAAACATATAAAACCATGTTTACATAAATCAGGGATCAAACTGCACCCATTGCCATACCCTTTTTTAGTTGAACATTTCATCTTCAAAAAAAGTATTTTATTATCTAACACTGTAAAATAAGATCCATAATCAATGTAATTTCATAGCTGTTTAGGAAGTAGCATTTTAGAAGACCTTTTTCAGAAACAAATGTAGTACCTTCTTCCGTAGGTATACAGGTAAAGAGGTCTATAACAGTTAGAAACTCAAAATTGTTGTACCCCAAATTTGGTTTCAACCTACCTAGGAAATACCACAACAACTCTGATATAGTGTTGTGTCAGTGAAAAATAGATTTTGTAACTCTGTCAATATATACTGCAAGGGACTAGGTTTCAGACCCCTGGGCTGCAGTAGTGGGTCTGAATCAGGGCTGCTGAATATTTTTATGTACTTTCAGAATCCCAAAAATGGTAGGAATCACAGGTTTAGGATTCTAAACCTCTGTGCATATTGACAGACTCATAAAACATTACTCAGTATTGCTGGGAAATTAATAATATAAGCAGGTTTTTAATCACATAATCCAGGTGAAAATGTACCCATCCGATCATCCGTAATAGTTTTAAGGATTGCAAGGGAAGTATTGTGGTTATACTATATAAGGAGAGTTTATTCCGTAAGTGGTGAAAACATTATGTCACAACAGCTGGATTGCAGTGAGGCAGCATTGATTTAGGTCTCTTGAGAGGATGTGTGATTTACCACTGGTTTTTGTTTGAGAGATTGGGGTGATTTGTAGCATAAAAGGCTATACAGAGATCACCCTTCAGGAACATATGTGAGACTGAGTAGAAAAATAAGACTTTTAGCCTGTTAGTGTAGGTAAGGGTTCTAAGACCTCTGAGGTATTTTGCATAAGGAAACATTTAGGTTTATCAATGTTGGGTAAGGTGCTTATTAAGGTCCAGTCCAAAGCGGGCATTGTATTCAATGATGTGCCTATTAAGGGGGAGAGTGTCACACAGTGTCAGTGCCTCAACATATAACACACTTATCTCTGATGATGGAAATGGAAAATCAGAATACTGTGGGGTCTACTTCCCCCTTAAGTGCATGGAGTAATTTTCCAGTACTGACTTTGCAGTGTAACATAAGGGGGATGCTGCACACTTGTGTGACATCCTTCAGACTAGACATTAAACCTGGGTCTCATCTGCTTGATTTAATGGTAAGTCAATTGGATGCAAAAGATCCCGTGACACTTATCAAGAAGAGTAGGGGATGTCCTCAGTGCTTTGGTCATATTGTCCAGAGTTGGTGTGAATGTTGCCTCTGGTCTGCACTGAAAATAGGCCATAGGCCTAGTGGGACTAATCTGGTCAACAAAAAATACAATTAAAAGATGCAGAATAAAGTGGGGCTATTTATTTGGATGTTGGGGTATACCACAGTGGATTAGAGGTGGTCCAACAAAAACATACTGGTCAAAGGAGAGTTTGCCTATATAGTTACCCAAGTCCTTGATGACATGAAATGTTATCAACATGCTGCTAGATTTACAAGTAAGCCTTTCCTTGGCATCGAACATAAGCTCATGACTGACAAAGCAAACATTTCACAGTTACAGCCCTTGCTGGAGAATTTGAGTATCAGAATGGGATTTGCTAATCACCTCCAGATTGCAGTAAGCATCAAACCTGGTTTGCAGGGATGGTTTAGGAAGTGAGGTCTAGTAGATCACTAAAGGCTTACCTAATTGTTATATGGTCGGGTCCATGGACCACAATATGAAGGACCTAATCAGAAGTGTGGTTGGAGCTCATTTAATCGTCTTAGGCACAGGTAGACTATAAATATTTATATCACTGAAGGATGTGGGCCTACTTTGGCTACCATGGTATTTTGGCTGCCGACATAAGGGACGCTAAGTATACTGGATAGCTGAAAACAAAGGATTAATCATCAAGACTAGAAATACGAAGGTCCAAACACTTAAGGAAGCATAGAATGTCATACCAAAGTCAGACCAGTAGTAGGCGATGTGGAGTCCATTTTGGTCATCAGTCAGGACAGTAATGCACTTTCTACACTAACCTGTGTAATTTCATTTAAAGAAACCTTTGTTTTGACTGTAATACACAAAAGTGATTATGCAAACCATCACTGAGAATTATTTTTCTCTTAAATAATGAAACGTGAGCCCTTCTGCATTTTAATTTGAATTGCAGGTAATTTTAGATATTTTTTACAGCAAATCCTTTTGTACTAACTGCAATTAAATGTGTTGCATCCTCATTATTTCACTGATGAGTACATTTCTGAGTATATGGGCCAGTACGCATTTATGTTTTAGGAATAAGGTACTGTTTAGTGCTTTTTTCATCATTTTTATGAATGCTGAAGAGTTGAGTGTATCTGATTTTGCTTTTGAATTTTGCATAGCTGGGCGTGTTGTATCTTACTGAATAGAAACAGACTACAAAAAAAAGGTAATCATGTCTTTAAATTTTGCATCTGATGCCAGTAGATCTCGTCTCACACCTTGTAATGGGAAGATCTTGCTACTTCTGGCTTAGTGATGTCTGTGAACACAGTTCCCATGCCAAGATCTTCACCAGGTACATAGCAAATTTTCTCGTGTTCTAGTGCATCCCGATGTACTGTTTGCGTGATTAGTTGTAGGGTCAGCCATCCAAGATGGGATTTGTTTTTCCAGTTTTACAGAATGTCATGTTTCCTAGTAAGTGAATGTGTTTTTTGAAGTGATACAACAAATTTCTCTCTCTCTGTTAACATTATTGTGACTACATTTAACTCATTATGTCACAGTAGCAGACTGCAGCCCCCCTGCTTTGATCTTCAGACAGCAGTACAATCAGTATGTAAAGTAGTGAACAGGAATAGTTGCAGCAGGTCATGGTGCAAACTTAGTGCACACGTGGCAAGAACTGTGCTAACAGTGATTCTAAAACACCATGCCATTTGAATTATTTCATTTCAGTGGACCATGTTTTTCCTGATTTCACCTAATTGTGATTTATGTTGGTCAGAAAGGTTCCCATCCATGAAGAGTTTGACGCATTGCATACAATGAGTATGAATCAAAAGTAGGAATCTTGTATCTTAGTCTGGGGTAACAAATGCAGTTTGTCCATCATATTAAAATCTAGGTGTATTTTGGGTCATTTTATAAGATGCGGTCCTGTAGTTTGTTATAAAAGTTTTTATATAACACCTTAATCATTTGTCTAAATTTTTCCCAATTGCCCTCTGCAAAACCTCAGTGCTTGCTTCCTTACATTTGAAACAATGAAGCATGTAAATAGCTAACATATGTTCTTAAATATGTCCCCCCACAAACAGACAAAAAAGAAGTTTAAAGGAGAAGAGAGAGGTTTGAGATTCACTCTTCTCCTGGATTTTTGGGTGCCATGTTCCTTTTTGTACCCTGCAATGTACTCCGAATTACATCCCTCTGTAATTAATTTGGGCTTACCTGCTTTGTTAACTTGCTTAAATACTGTAATATTTTCCAAAGAATATTAGCTCAAACAGTATATATGTTTGTATTCATTACATCCTGCCAAACTGTGTAGTTTTTTTTTTCATTTCTTGAATAAATTTGCTAAATTCCAATGATACATGGAGGAAACAAATTCACATTCCCCACCGAAGTCTCTTTACATTGCCACCTTTTATTTTCCTGCATTTTTTACTCGGTATCGTCCATGTAATTGGGTATTCCCTCTGTACTGTGCTTTTCACTTACTTCCTGTTTTGTGTACAGCAAGGCATCCTTCTTGGTAAAATGCTTGCTGTGTTGCTCTGTTCTCAGTGATCCCTACTCCTAGAAATTCTCCATCGTTTCATGCACACATAGTTAACAAGCAGCAGCTGGGTGTATATATTCTGCCATCAATTAGATTTCCTTGCTCCTATGACTCTGTCAACAGTGTTTTTTAAATATTCATAGTATGTACCTACCTTATAGTCTCCATAACAATGGCCCTTGTTCCTGTCATGCTTTATAAAGTTATGCATGTTTTGAAGCAGTCTTACATGACTTCTTTTTTAAAATGTCTTTTTATCTCCGATTACCCCATGAATTCAGCTCAAACCATTTTCAGATGGCTAAGAAGGTAATGTTTCTTTTACGTTTTAAATAGAAGCATGCCTTCCCATTTCTACTAGTCATGGTGGAAAAAATACTTCATTCCTTGCAAAATCCTGGTAACTAAATTTTGTACCTTCATTTATTGTATGTAACAGTAACACAAAAGTCTGAAGATCAATTCAGTGACGACTAGACAGATGCATATTCCAGAGGCTCCAATAGCATGATGCTAGTGACAGTCTATTGTCAGAAGTGGCACCTGGTTCAGAATTTTGCAGCTGGACAGTTGTCATCGGATATGTGAATCTTGGACACAAAGTTGCAACTTGTCGCTGTTATTACTATGTAATCATTTTCCCATCGTTTCAAGGGGAGTCTGAGATTGCTGTGTGTGCACTGTTTTCACCCTTTCAAGATGTTTCTAATTTCCCCGAAAAGTTATGTAACTGTGAAGTTTGTATTTATAATGGGGGGGGGGGTGATGGAGCCCTGCAAAGGGGTACAAGGGGCATTTTCCCCTGTATAAATATTGATTTAGTGTTGTGACTGACTTTTTAGAATGTCAGGGGTTTTGAAGGTGATGATTTGTAGAGGTCTGTTTTAAAAATGTATATAATTTTATATGGAAACAGACAAGAAACAAATATGTATTCATATATTTTCACCAATGATGTATAAAGTGGGTACTGTACATATATACTTCTTTGTATGTATATATATATATATATATATATATATATATATATTTTTTTTTCTTTGTAATTCATTATGTGATGTAACTTTGTATTGTGGAGCTTTTCTCCCCGGGCCTTCACTGAAAATGGGCTCTCGAGCCCAGTGGACCTCCCCGGTCACCAAACTTGAATAAATAAATAATATATCTCTCAAAGTCCTGACAAACACATGTCCAGTAATACATTTTGTTATTCATTGTATTCATGCACATTCACAAATCTGAAGTCTTGTCTTTAGTGAGTACATGTTAGCATTTGGGTTCAAATTGTTCTCACCTTCTCAGACTTCTCTCTAGCAATATTTTTGCCTTCTACTACTGTTTTAGCAGAAGCTGCTAAATGCCTTCATGGCTTTCTGCGGTGCTTCTTTGTACTGTCTGCATCCTCTATCAACAGCTTTTCATCTCCAACTCTTTATTTTCAGATTTTTCAATCCTTTCATCTCCCTCTCCTTTTCTGCCTGTTTGTTTCTCATCCCAAGGCACATATGCCTGGACCCATCACTGCATTACACTTCGTCTGTCTGGGTTGGACTTTCCTAACCAAGTAAACTTTGCCCAATTAAAAGCTACCCATAATGTCCTCTACCAGTCTGAAAAACACCCAACGCAAACACTTACACAAGCTGTGGAATAACCTTCCACAAAAATTAGGCAAACATAGCATCACCACAATTTCAAAATAAATGTAAAACATCTTCTACTCAATACATCACACTGCAGATGGATGACTGCCTCCTCCAAACCACCACCTTTACACAAAAACCCACTCCGCACCCCTCCCCTAAACCCTCATGATTTCTGTTTTTCCTTTTTCTCCTATCTCATACCCCACTCCTTCCTGAACTCCATCTTACATAGACGTGCACCACAAAAGACTCTTCTATAGAATACCTCATGCACTGTCTCAGTGATCAATTTCCAGTCTGTAACACCAGACAATCTCACACAACCACTTAAACAGCATGCTTATAAAACAACACACAATCTTTCCAAATTTAACACTGAAATGTTCATCACTACCCTATCATCTATTAAATGGATCTTCCTAAAACCATCCCCTTAGATGATGCTATAAATGAATTCAGTACAACTTTCCTGAGTAGCATTGCACCTCCAAATAGGAAGAGACTAAGACAAATACAATTTGGCTACCCAAAAAAGAGTATAATGCTAATGCAGGATAGAGAAAAAGCATGCAAAAATTGGAAAACTATAAAATGCCACAAAGTCTTAAACTTCAGAATGCTTTGCAATCGTACTAAAAAGCAAATTAATGAAGATGAAAAACTAATACTATAATAACTTTAAGAATAGTAATAAACACAACCCTAAAAAATTCTGGACAGCCATTAAAGACATCTTACAGCCAGGCCATAAATTCAAACCTAACCACTCTCCCAATAACTCACCACTCAAAACCACAATTAAATTCAGCGCTTTTTTTTTCTCATAGATAGTATAGCATCTCTAAAAAAGGATTCCCCACCATGTGTTACTAACCCTGGCCAGCAGCCACATATCACCACATCCACTTTCACCTTCAGACCTGTGCCCACATCTTGTATAAAACTACTCTTAAATTCAAACCATGCTCTACTTCAGCTGATGACCTTCCTAGCAAATACCTTAAAATAGCAGCTGAATTGTCTACCCTGTTTCTATACTTATAAATAGATCAATCCAGGAATCCCACATTCCTTATCTCTGGAAAAAGTCACACATTATCCCTCTGCACAAAGTTCAAAATTTAACAGACAGTAATTAGACCTGTAGTATTCTTACCCCCCCCCTCAAAATGCTTGAACAATGTATTCAAAAACAATTGCAAAGCAATCTACTGCAGGAAGATCTCTTACCACGCACACAACACGGCTGCCATCCTTTCCATAGTATTAACACTGCACTTGTAACCTATATAGGTATTGTGAATAAAGCTAGATATCATGGCAAAATAGGTATTGTGAATAAAGCTAGATATCATGGCAAAATAGTCTCCTCCTTATTTCTAAACTTGTCTAAAGCCTTCAACACTGTTTGTCAAAGCAAACTTCTACTTCAGATGTTCTCATTAGATCTGTCTCAGTCCATCCTTCTATGGTTCAAAAGCTACCAGTCCAGTAAGTATAAGTCAGTAAAATGGCCCTCCACCCTCTCTCCATACCTCTCAGCCATCACCGGTTTAGCACAAGGTTTTATCCTTGGTCCCCTCCTCTTTAACATTCTCACCTACAACCTCCACACACAACAGGCCTCCCTAATACAGCATGCAGATGACTACAAACTCATTTATACTTGTGACAATGTGGCACACTTACAAAAATTGAGTTAGGAAGGTTTAACAACAACTGAAACATGGCTTTGTAACTTGCAACTTATGCTCAAGCTTAAAATCTACTTTTTTCCTCAAATCCTTCTCCCATGAAAAACATAAAATTTAAAGTCCTCTCTCTTGATAATACAGCCATTGAAGTTACTTCTCATAGTAAATTATTATGGATGATAGTGGCTGAAAATGTTAAATTCGACCTGTATATACAAAATTGCATTAAAAAAACTCACCTAAAACTAGGATTGCTTTATAGAGCCCAAAACTTCCTCTCCTGCTCAATTAAAACTGCACTTGCTGCTACTTATCTCCTTCCCACACTTCTTTATGGTGCTCCCATCCTTATTAACCTTCAGGCATCACAAAAATCAAAACTTGAACAATGTAATAAAGTTGCTAAATTTGCAGCAAACATTAATTTCAGACCCCACTGTTGTATAGCACTTCTTCTTTCAGCTTCTCCCGGTTAAGGATCGCCACAGCGGATCACCTGTCCGCTCATGATTGGCAGTGGAGTTTTACAGTGTTGAGTTGCCAGCCCAACGCCCAACCTTCCACAGAAGGCACGCACATGCACGCACTCACACCTAGGGCCAATTTAGAGTGTCCAATCCACCTACAGCATGTCTTTGGGATGTGGGAGGAAACCGGTGCACCAGGAGGAAACTCACGCGACTACAGGGAGGACATGGAGACTCCTCACAGAAGGCATCCCAGCCGAGAATTGAACTGGAGAACCTCTTGCTGTGGGGTGACAATGCTAACCACGGCACCACCGTATCCACCCCACCACCATTGTAGAACTACCCCATCAGCTAATATATACGTCACTTCTTACCATCTACAAAATAATCCAGAATCCATCTGCTTGTCCAGCACTAAATATCATTCCACAAAGCTGTGTTCCTAGTCTGTCATTACTGTCCATTGACCAAAAACTTCTGCCTTTCCACAAACCTGCAAAATCTGCTGGGCATTGTCTGTGCTCACACCATGTTGCCGAGGTCTGGAACACCATATTGCTATCCATCATGTCAATACCCTCCCTCTCATCCTTCAAAACTATTCTTTGTGACTTCCTAGCCAAAAGCTGGTTCAGTTCTTGTTCAACACCAGGATAAAGTATATTCCTTAATGTGAAAAAATACCTAGTCAACCCTTACATATCCTTACTCTCCCTTCTTCGCTCCCTCTTTTACTTCTGTCAATTTCATCTCCCCTGGCTTTCTGTCTAAATATGCCATAAGCCTGCTCTTCTCTTATTTTGTATTGAAATTTCAGTTTGTGTTATACTGACTTACCTTTAATTTCTCTATTTAAATTATTGTCATATAACTTGCATCTATTAATGACCAATGTTTCATATTGTGTCTAATTTGGTATAATTAAACTGTAGTAGTTTTTTTGTATTTTTAAAGACTGCAGAATTATTGTTTTTTAAATGATTTGTAATGCTTTGGAGCTTTTCTACCTGTGCCTCCAGAAATGCGCTCGTACTCAGCTGGACTTTCCTGGTAATCAAATGACAATAAATAAATACATCTCATACCCTGATGCTCTGTTTTGCGAAATACTCAGCCATTTATTTCTTAAGCTCTGCCTCTGTACTGATGTGTCTATCTGTGTGACCATCTTAGCCTGTATGTACCTTCTTACTTCTTTGTAACTGCAGTCATACTGACTGGTATAGTTTTCTGTTGTGCATTCATATTCTGTACAATATTATACAAAATCTGCTTTCTTTCTTTACACTGTACATCTCCATGTTGTATCTTATCTGCCTGTGGTATTTATGCCGTTTCTTTATGCTTTCTTCATGCATGGTAATGTTTCATTATCAGCCTTTGTTTAGTTTTGATCTGACCAATCAGTCACCTTGTATATGAGCCTGCAATGCTTTTTTTCTCCTGTAATAGTTAGTTATTCACATACCCTGTATGCTGTCTGGAATCTAGTAGCATGCTTAGTTCACATATTTTACTTTTTTTTTTTTTGTCTGTACGCTGTTATTTTGTTCTGCTACAGTGGACCACTGTGAGTATGTTGTTACACTGTAGCAGGGTTGATAAATATAATCGGGAATATTTACACTGTCACCCTTTACAGCCACAAACTGTGTGTGTCTTGATAAGGAAGTTCTTTTTGTCCTTGGACTTCTACATCCTGCCTAGAGTTTTGTTTTCTGTGTAATAGAAAAGTTTTTATCTGTGCTTTGATTGTATTTTTAATTATACATTTCATAAGTGACTCCCCAGAAGATGTGACTGATTTTGTGCTGGTACTCAGCAAAGACTTCCTGCTCCATTATCTGACACTCCCCACTTTCTATATTAAAAATGCAAAAAAAAAAATGGCCCTAACTGCCAGCAGACATAGGTCATTTTCTACATCCAGAGCACGGCCTGGTTTTACCTGCTTTTTGCCATAGTTATACTGTTCCACGAATGTAGCTTTATCCTGTGTCTCCACTGTTGATTACATATCTTCTGCATAGTAGTAATGTCCACCGTTGTACATAGTATTACTTTATAATCAGCAACTGCAGCAGTCAAGACCAGGATGAAGGTGTGGTCCTAATAAGCGAACTGTACATGTGTGTGTATGTATGTGTGTGTATATATATATATATATATATATATATATATATATATATATATATATATATATAGCGAACTATATGTTATTTTATAATGTTTGTTTCTCCAAAATATTTGTATACTAAGGGTGGGCTTGTCCCCGGACCCTTTTTAGCTGTAACCAAGACACAACAGGCATGTAAAATCAGTTCTAGTAAGTGCATTGTATTAATTTACAATATATATCATAACACAGAAAGTAAGAATGCATACTTAATAATTAACAAAAGAACAAAAATGAGTTAATTGTTGAATATATCAGCATGCAGATAATATTAATGGTTGGAATCAAATGGCAACTCTAATATGACAGTTCATTAAAGTGGGACAAGGCAGTACACAGATATTCATATAATATAAAGATCTGTTACCCTAAAGACAGTTATTGATTTTCTCAGTAATATTAACCATCGTCTCTGCAATAATGATGTTTGTACTAATTTTTAAATATGCAAGCAATGCACTGTTTACATGTCAGTTTTAGTCTGATTTATGTTTAATTTGTTTCCCATATGTATTTTATTGATTTTTTTTTTTGTGATCACAAGTGTTTGGAAACTGGCACTTTCATAAAGTTGAGGTTCATAGATTTGCAGCTTCATTAGTTAGTACTGGACAGTTGATTTGAATAACCATTTATAGCCTATCCCTGCATTCTAGGAAATATTTGACAGTAGGTATGCCTTCCTTCTTGATAAGGGCCATTCTGCTAATCCCTGAGGTAAATGCATGTGAGCCCACCCATTCATCAAGACTTAATTTAAAGGAGGCTGAAATATTACCAAATTTGACATTTAAGGGAAGTTTATCTCACAAGTAGGGAATCCTTTGGGTAGTAAACCTATCCTTCCAAGAAATCCTATTTATGTTATGATTTAAAGTGAGAGTTTTGGAGTGAGTGTTTGTATCACCAGTGTTTCTGAGGTAGAGAAGATGTAGAAAAACATGTATTTCATACATCAACACTAAGAAAGAGAGGGGTCACTTCATAGAACTCTGTACAAGATGGAAAAAAGTGAATGATAGCTGTTGGTTGAGGATTTTAAGTGGGGGATACATGTTATGTAAGATTATATGCAGTGCTTGACCTAACAGGAGATGTATTCAGGAAGACTAAGACCTCTTTGAATCTTGAGGATTTACCTTTGATAATCAACTGAACAGTAAAAAAAAGATTCCCTTGCTGTAATTGATATAAGGAGATCAAAAGACAATCCATTGCCAACAAAAATGCTTAGAACTCTAACAACTATATTGTCCTTTTTTCTTTAACTTTAAACTTAAATTTCTATTGGTTTCTTTTTCATTTCTGATGTTTGCTGGAAAGATATAACTTTATTGAATCCCTTAATACACTTTGAATTTTTTTAAGTTACAAGCTCCAAAGCAGAATTTTGCAGCCATTAACTTCATTGCATTTGTATAAAAAAAATACCACTGGAACTGTTTGAATGAGTGGAGGATAGCAGCTATATAAAAGGAAAATATTAACCACAAGTTCTGTTAAATTGAATTAACAACAGGTTACATAGACTAAGATACTGTACAACTGTATATTCATATTTACTGAAAAGTTTATTGAAACAAGCTGATGAAGCACTACTGTCAAGATTTTTGCATTTTTTTATAACACAGATTAGTGTCAGATACACTGCACTTCCTCAGATGACTTGAATTACAAAATGTCCACCAGACAGTTCTTTTACGGTCACTTTTATCTAGTTTCAAACTTCTTCCTTGATGAAATATTCTTTTCCTGTATTGAAGCATTCTTTGTCTGCATCCTTATCTCATCCAGAGATTTCAGCAGGTCAAAATGTTCTTTCATTGATAGGATAGTCTGTAACTTTTTCTGCTGTTAGTCATTTCCATTTAGCAAGTTTATTGACTTGAATATCTGTATACATTCGGCTGTTTATGGTATTTCAACAAGCCTCTATTTTCAATGCCATTTGTTACAAAAACAGTCAGAAGTATAATACTTTTTGTACCACATAAGCACATTCTGTTAAGCTAATCATACTTGTTTACTGCACATTTCTTTTCTGTACTTGCAGATGCTGTGTTACATGATATTTCTAAAAATATCACACTGTTACTGTGATAGAAAGCAGTTTTACCAAACCACTGTTACTGTGAAAGAAAAACGATTCTACAAAATTATATGTATGTTTCTATCAAATACGTGTTATTACTATGAGGGAACAAATTTTACTTTATATAATGCTAGCAAGTTCATTGATGAAACAAGAAGAGGATCCTAAAAAAAGTCCGTTTTTTTCCTCTTTCACGGAACTTTCAACTAAAAGAAATTAACAGCGTTTCTTAAATAGACTGATGTGTGTGTCAAGTGTTAGTTGAGGAAAGAAAAAGCAGTCTACTGTTCTTTTAATTTAATAGTGAAGAGAAAAGGAATGGAAAGCATTGTCATACTATTGGGTATTATGGGGTGCAGAGCCCTTGGAAAGAAAACATCACATTAAAATGGCCACAAGCATTGGACCATTTTCTGACAGTAATTTTGTAATAGTAACCACTGAAACATATAGGGCTTTCATATTACAAATGACAACTGAGATACAATCAGTGAAATACTTAATCTTTATCCATAGATGTCCATTAAGGGTACTGTGACTATAATAGTTTGTAATAACTGAATGTTTTAACTTTGAGTCTGAAATCCAGAGAGCAATGTGATGCAGCTTTACTCCGTTGCATATCGCCTACTCAGAGGCGATCTCTGCCTAACATACAAAGGTATGTCAAATGCAGAGCTGTTGGATATGCTCCACTTAAAGAAATCACAATCCCTCTGAACTACATGCTGTAGGGACCTAAACCTTGTCACCACAATAAACAGAACATGCTGGAGAGATAGATTCCTGTCCCAGAGACTTCCCATACTATGGAACAGACTACCTATTTGTCAAACAGAGCTCCTCATTAGCACTCTTCAAGAAAAATCTTGATGATTGGATGGGAAATAAGAAATTCACCCCGGGGATCACTTCTGTAGCTCTGCTCTACAGGGGCACAGGAAAATAATTTTCTTGGGTGGCGAAAGCCAGGGTACCTTTTTGGCTAGGCTTATATAGGCCCTAGGGCCAATAGCCTAGTACCTACCCATGACAATGCATTATCACAGTAATTCTACAAATGCCATTGAATTACATAAAGCATTATATTTTAACTTTAATGTATTATTCATTACAGTAAGAAAAGAGATTTCTTATCTAAGTGGGCCTTTCTGATCAACACTGTTTAGTAACTTTTATTATTTTGAATTTTATCTGAGGATGTTATGATACAATTGCTATACTTTATGTTCATTACATTTAGCTGAATTCTCATTATTGCTCTGGTCTTCATGAAGGTATATTTCCTTAATATTTTCTTTATTATATGTCCTGTTTTAAATAATAGTCTTTATCCTTAATGAGGTACATTTAATCAACATTTGGTGTGTATGTTGAAAACTTTCCTTCTCTCCATAGCTCTTTTGCATCCCTACAATGTATTTCTCAGATTGTTGGCACATATTCATGTCACAAATTTCAACCTTCTGTCTTCTATACAAATACTGGTGAAGACATTCAGTTTTATACGAGATCACAGAAGTGTGTCTGGAGTGCTGGGCTAATGTAACAAACTTATTGTACCAATCGATCTCAAGCAATTCTTTTGAATTTGAGAAATGAAATACTTCTATAAGTAAAAATTAAATTTCAGTTTCATCTATAGATAACACTCAAAATGCTGGTAGTAGAAATAGTAGTAAGGTCTTCAAGAAATTTGTCAAAGTGATAATTAAAGAATGCCTTGATAGCCTTAAGTGAGGTAAGCTTGTTAAGCAAAGTGTGTCTCCATCTGTGTGTTTTGAGAACTCATTGCAATCTTTTTGTTTTTCATCTTTTCCAGAATCTTCTACGTATCACATGATTCACAAGACTTAAAGATCTTCAGTTATATTGCCAGGGATGGTACCAGTAATACATTTCGGTGTAATGTGTTCAAATCTAAAAAGAAGGTAAGATTGTTGGACTGGATACTTATAGAGCTATCCTAAACACAGCCTATCTAGGAAATGTCAAACGTGTTTTTACATTGTATTACAGATTTCACTTTCCTAGCATATATGTTTGTGCTAATGTGTTTCTAGCACAGAATTTCTTTGCAGCCACATTCTGATATTAATTTTAATATGTATCAAATTTTGCTCTTTTGAATGAAAGCATATTTTAAAAGCTGGAACAAAATTCCATAATGGCTGCATAACTTGCAACCAATACTGCTCAGTTAGGAAACACTATTGCTAAGGTGCTTTATTAAAAGAGAAAAAATACTATACGGGTTTATCTGTCCTATGCATAAACTTGCAAAGTACATAGTAAACATTTTCAGCAAAGTCATAGATGTGTGAAAGTTAAGGATAGTTTGAGGGATGTATGTTGAAGATGCAAATTGCACTGTATAATTTTGGTATTTCTTTATTCAGATTATAGAGGAACAGTATTCCACTGGGTAGCTGTAGCAGTCTTTGTCGGTAAAAATGTTCCAGTTATTTGTTTTATGTTTATATGCCTATGCATATGGTTATACTGGTGATTGCTGAAGTTACATTATCCAAGGAAAATTATTAGAATATAATAGATTTCTTTCTTAACATTTATTGTGAATGTGTCTTTTTAAGATCTCATTTCAGAAGGATACAAACACACATTTCTTTGTGACAGTCATTTACACTGTAAATGTGGTTCACTTGGCTATGATTCTTTTTGGATTGCATTCACATTTTCACTTTTTATCACAAAACTATACTTAATCCCATATCTTGTTATGCTGGTATAGCATGTGGGCAGTTTATTCTCAATATTTATGTTGCAAATGCCTTCTCTAATAGTGGAGGGAAATAACAAAGAATAATGACTGACTAAAATAAAAGTATGTATCCAGAAAAAAATTTATATATAAAAGTTTCACTGGATTTTGAAAACCTATAAGGATACATTAATTTAAACAGTTTATTGGACTGCTGTTTGCCTGCCCTTAAAATGTGCTAACACTATCATAGAATCTAGACCTTTTTATTGAGAGTATTTAGAAAGGGTGAGAGCCTGTCTGGATTGTTACCATTTCTGGAAAAGACTATTTTTTGCTTTTTGGATTACAGGTAAAACAGGCCATGTCAGTACTTCTGCAATAAACCTACATATAATGTTAGTCTGGAAAATGAGGAGGCTGTTATTTGAATATGAAAAAGAGTCCGTGTAACAAGGGATAAGTTTGCATTTGTTACAGGAAAATATTATGTCTCATGATTATCCTTCACTAAATGCATATTGACTTGCAGTTTCTTCACAAATGAGTCAAAATGTTTATGATATGTTTATGTCAAAGAAAAATTACAGCTATGGTCATCTCAGGTACATTATCTTGGTCATCTGATATCTCAGAGTAGCAAGCAGATGTTACCATCCCGTATTGAGGCAATAGCTAAAGCCTCACATCCAACTACTCAGCGCCACCTTAGATCTTTCTTGAGTGTGACAGGATATTGCAGATGGTAGATTTCTAACTATGCAGACATTGTTAAACCTTTAACAAACCTTTTAAAATAGGATACACCAGAGCCCCCTCCTTTGGGGGTAGTGAAGCGGAAAATTCATTTCAGACTTTAAAGCAAGCTGTCGCTCTTGCTACTGCCCTAACTTTAGGGTGACCAGATTATGGAAAGACTTTCATTTTATTTTGCCATGAAAGAAATGGATTTGCTGGAGAGTCCTTGCACAGAAACATAGGGACAACTATCGTCCATTAGCTTATTATAGTACAGTACTTCTGTTGCAAAGGGATTTCCACCATATTTAAGGGCAGTGGCTGCTGCTGCCATTCTAGTTGATCTTGTGGAATCATTGGTGCTCTGGCATGATCTTGTGGCAGCCATCCCTCATTCTGTATCATCTCTCTTACTTAAAATAAAAAACTCTACCCCTCTTGACTACAACTCTAACTATATATGAACTTGCACTTCTTTCTATTTATCTCATATGCTGTCCTACTCTAAATCCTGCATCTTTGTTACTTACTGCTGAGGATGGTGACGAGCATAATTGTGTGTGTGTGTGTGTGTGTGTGTGTGTGTGTGTGAGACTAATTATCTGCTTGCTCCTAGGAATGGCTTAAAGGACACTCCTGTACCCAACACTGAACTGGACCTATTTGTGGGTGGTTCCTGTGGAAGAGATTGAAGTGGAAGTCTGGTTGCAGGAATTTCTGTTTGCACCAATAATGTTTTTCTTCAACAAGGATTAGACAGTATATATTCTGCCTAGGTTGCTGAGTTAGTGGTTCTACAAAGGGCTTGTGACATTGGCAACTTTGTCTTTGGCGATGTCTACACCAGCAGTCGCTATGCTTTTGCTGTAGTACATGGTTTTGAGCAACTTTGGAAACCGAGGATTTTTAACTTCAGCAGGAACTCTAATTAAAAATTCTTTCTTTGTGAATGATCATTTAAATTCTCTTTTGTTATGTAAAGAATTAGCAGTACTTAAATGTAATGCCCATCAAAAGGGTACAGATATTGTTTCAAAGGGAAATAATTTGACAGATCAAGCTGCTAAGCAAGTTGTAGAAGGACTTTGTGCACAATTTCATGTGGTGTTATTACTTTAAGAATCTAACAGCGATGATGTGTTTGATTTTAAGAAAGTATCAGCTTTCCAAGCTGAAGCATCACAGGGAAAAGTTCAGTGGTGGCTAAAGACAGATGCAGTAAATCTGATGATAGATTATGGTGACATCCAGATGGCCGACTGGTGGTGCCTGCCTCCTTGCTACCTTACCTGGTAAGGGCATATCATTTACCACCCGATGCAGATAAGACAGCTTTATTTAATCAAATTAACCAAAGCTGGTGTGCTCCTTATGTCTCCTCTTTGATACTTCAGTATGTTAATACTTGTACAGTAGCAAAAATGCAAACATTAGGGCTGCATGCTTGCCACCACCTTGGGGACCTTTTGTAAATGTGCAGCTGGCCTTTGTCCAGATGTCAAAGGTCCATAATTTACAATTCATATTGGCAGTATTATGCATGTTTTCTGCATGGGTGGAAGCTTACCCAGTTCACAAGATGAATTATCTTTGCCAGCAAAGGAAGATGAAAGTGCGAAAGATGAATTATCTGCCCCCGTGAAGGATTAAAAGATAATCAACTCAGACAGCAGTCCATGATGAATCCAGTTACAGCAGGTACTTTTGCTTTGCTTTTGTTGCTGTTTCCTTTTATAAACTGGTCAAGAGAAAATAGTTTCCTGTTGGTTCTTCAGTAATATACTGTGGACTTAAACGTGACAATCTGTTGGGTGTGTTCACATATACTTCATCATTCTAAGGTAGGTATTCCCATGATTCCAATCCCTGCATCATAGGTAACACTTAAAAGGATCTTGGTGACACTAATTTAACTTGGTGTAATGTGATTGACTTTTCAAAGGTTGTCTCTCTTCAGCTTGCAACCACAAATCGTGGAGATGCATGCTATGCCAGAAATGGAACTTTACCAGTGGGAACCAGCAAATGCAATGACACTAGACCAGGAGTGGCCTTAGGTCAATTAGTGCCCTAGGCAAAAGGTATCCACGGTGCCCCACCACCACTTGGTGGTGCCCCCATCCTGGTCTACTTGCACAAAATAAATACTAGAAAAGTACCCCTGCTAGAGCGGCACCCTAGGCAGCCGCCTGGTTGGCCTGTGCCTAAGGCCGGCTATGCACTAGACATAAAAGCGAGTTGAACTCTTTTTATACTTAAAAAGCTATGACTGGGAGCATGACATGGACATGATAGAGGATCGTTACTACATTTGCAGTGATCATGCCTACCCCTGGTTGCCTACAAACTGGTCTTGGATGTTTTGTGGGTATTCAGCATTTTGAGACTGAGAAATAAACAGGCAATTCACGGGGCACAGCAAGTATTTTTAATCTTTTCTTCTGGGTATGGAGTGCAAAGGACAGTGCTCAAAATCACCATTCTTGCTCAAATTTTTCAGGAGGTAGCAAACCATACTTCACATCAGGATGGCAAACCAAGAAATGACTAAAATTCGAACTGTGGTGTTACAAAATCAGCTGCCAGTCAACATAATTTCCATTTTCGAGTAACTGATTTTTTGGCAGCCACCATAATTAGACACAGTAAGGCCTTACCATGTCTAGGTAATTCTGATTCTGTATCACAGCTCAGAAAAATCATCTCCCTCCCCAAAAAGACTTGAAACTGTTGCAGGGTATTCTACAACACTGAAATGTCCTTTTCTAGTTTTATCAGATACAAAATATCATCTGCAAATAAAGCCAACCTATCTTGAAACTATACCAATTACATCCTTGAATTTCTGGATCCCTTATTTTCTTTGCCAATTGTTCTAAATATAACATCAATAAGAGGGAACAAAGACACTTTTGCCTGTCTCCTCTGTTCAAACAGAGCTCATCAGAGAGGATGGAACCACCCACTTTAATTTTCACCTCTGATGCCTCCTATATTCTCCCTAATTAACATTATTATTTTGTCAGGGGAATACAAATGCTTCCATTGCCCTGCTCATAAAATCCCAGCTTACTTTATGGAATGCTTTCTCTGCATCAAGACCCACCAACAACAGTAATATTTTCTTATATTCTGATTCCCACTGGATCATCATTGTTCGGTTAATATTGTCAAATGTTTGCCTCCCCTCCACTAAAGCACACTGATCCACATCTATCAATTTTGACATCACCTTTACCATTCTTTTAGCCAGTATAGACATGAACACTTTATAATTGTGGTTTAAAATTGAAATGGGCCTATATAAAGTTGTATCTGATAGGCCTTTACCATCTTTAGGTTTTACAGCCACCACATCTTTCTTGCAGGATGTTGGTTCTTCTCCTCCTTTTAAAATGCTGTTGAAAACAAAATCTTCAAGATCTTTATCACTTTCTTCCCTCTTCGCTTCCAAACTTTCACAGGAGTACCACCTATTCTTGGAGACTTTCCTTCAGATTTGGTTATACATCACCATTCTTATCTCATCTCCTATCCTGTTAATAATTGAATCTACCTCTAACTGTGGCATATTTAATTCTTCAAGAAACGTTTTCATTTGTACGTTTTTTTTGTTTTTCACATTTCTCTGCTTTATACAGATTTTCAAAAAATTACCAAAAGATTTCTAATACAGTTACAGGATCTGTAGTTATTTTCCTTATTATAGGCTCCCTAAGCTTGGCAACAGCCTTTTCCACTTTCTGTTGCCTGAGCAATTGTGCTAAAAGGTTTTGTGCTCTAGAGTTATCAAAAATATAATTGCTTAATAGCAGCCTTTCTAAAATTGTGCATATATCAAGGTAATCCCTTCTTTTCTCTTTAGCAGTCTGCTGTTGTACCCTTTTTGTTCTGTGAGAGTTCCCCTTTTATGCAATACGTTGCCAGTCCCTCTCAAGAATTCTTGTTGCTTCTTAACCATCTCTTTGTGTTTTATTTATACCCCATTTTTAAACTCCACTTTCATTTTGTTCCAGTCCCATGCAATATTTTCTGACAAAATTTCTGTCTTTGCTAATAACTCTCAAATAATTTGACTACCCATTCCTTAAATTCCTTTCTGTTTAACAGATAGGTGGGGAAGTATCAGTGTATCATTTTTATTTCCTTACCCTACATTTTTATTTTAGCTATTTCTAGTGCATGATCTGAAGTAGTTATTGGATGTATATTGAAAGTTTCAATTAAATGCACATGTTCCTGTGAAGTGTAATTTCTGACTAGCCTAGCCCAATTTTTGTACCTTGGGGAGTAATATGTGAATTCTGTCTGGGCTCCTACTATTGAAGTCACATCTTCCACATTAAATATTTTCATAAATTTCTTCAAAAATCTACCCTCTTTTGCTATATTTTTCCCTTCTATGCCCTCTAGATACATCCTCACTGTTGCAAATCAAATTCCAGTCCTCACCTATAAGTAATATTTGCTGTTGAAAGCAGATTATTTCTCCCAGAATGATGTTAAGCTCCATTGTAGCAGTGGATTATTTCTTCCCGACAAGTTTAAAAAAATCGAAGTCCAATATTTCCAGGTTTTCTTGTTCCGCTATATTTTACAAATATGACTGATGCTTTGTGATCCCACCTTTGGTCGTTAATTGCCAAGTTGCTGGTTTTCTTCCTTTTGTTCCTCCAACGTAAGTCTCGGGTTAATTTCCAACATATTCCTGGTTCTTCTAGACAAATCCTGTGCTTTTTTTCTATGTCTCAAGCATTTTCTGTTGGAACATTGTAAAAGGTTTCACTGGTAAAGTCTCTTTCTGAGCTTTATCAGAAGAAAAAGAAGCAGCATCTGTTTCTGTTTGATAGCTCACTTTTTGTTAGACAAACTTTAGTATTTTCTTCTTAGCATGTTCTACATCAACAAGTGACTTTAACCTTCCAGGAAGAAACATCTTCTGACAATATCTGGATACAGCAGCGTGAATCTCACACCTGTTTCTCAACATTCCCTAATTGCTGGTAAAAAATTATTCCTGTCCTGCCTAGTGTACAGTGAAAAATCATGTTCATAAACACTCAACTGTCTCCAAGTTTTAGTACTTCGTCCTTCTGCCTCATTTTGAAGAATCAACCCTTCAAAACTGGTAGGACTGCATCTTTACTATTAGCTGTCTTGGCTGCTTTCTCATTGCCAGGTTTGGAAGATATGCACAATGTGCCCTTTTAATTTGCAACTTCTGCAGTGGAATACCAATCCAGTTGCTTATTTGTGTTTTTATAAAATTAATATAGTTTATTCCTTCCAGTTTCTCTAATACAGCAGAAAATCACAGGTTTTCTCTGTGTCCTCTACTTCTGCTATTTTTTAAACATCTCTTCATGGGCTATATCATACTCAACCAGCTTTTTCTTCATTTTGACTCTAATTTTTACAGTTTTATCAGTGCATCTGAATATCTATTTAAACCCTCTTCAATTTTTTTTCTAGCCTTTTGTTATTTGAGTTGATACATTCCTTCAGTGTTTCATTTATTGTAATCATCTCCAAGCACATTTGACTTGTCTCCTTTAGACTACTGGATGTCATGTCTTGCCTCAAGGATGGAGCTTGAACTGCTTTATGCTGAACAGCTACAGGACTCTTTGCAGCCAGTATTTTCTCCTCACCTTTTTTGGCTGATTTTCTTTCAGGTTCTCTAAATTTTGCTTGCTAGCCAGTAACTGACATTTACCCAAAAATAAAAATTCACTGGCTCTATTTTCTGAGTTTTTCACACTAGGGGAGATGACATTAAGCTGTTACTCAGTATGCAGCCATCTTGTAAGTCCTCTACTTATGCATTTTGAACTTGATGTTAACATTTAAATATAGGATGAGATAGTGAACTGCTTTCTGGGGTAGTCCATGCAGAATGAACAACAAGGGAATTGATACACTTGTACTACTCAAGACAAGTGGGTGGTTGGTTTT